>NW_025727412.1:0-52046 GCF_021461385.2 Schistocerca piceifrons | reverse complement strand
GAAACTGACTCTTCTTACGGTCTATGCTTTGAGCCATTCCTGTGTCACTAGTTATAGATTCCGAAGCATCATTTCAGGTTTACTGTATCCCTCTGACTTTCTTATTGACGATGAAACACAGAAATTGCATCGGAATTAAATAAAAAAGTCACAATGAAGACGTAAGTACAAGAAAACTGACTCTTCTTACTGTCTATGTTTTGAACCATTCATGTGACACTCGTTATAGATTCCGATGCTTTACTTCAGGTTTGCTGTATCCCACTGACCTTCTTATAGACGATGAAACACAGAAATTGCATCGGAATTAAATACTAAAGGCACAATGCCGACTTAAGTACAAGAAAACTGACTTTTCTTACTGTCTGCATTTGAACCATTCCTGTGACACTAGTTATAGATTCCGATGCCTCACTTCTCGTTTACTGTACCCCTCTGACCTTCTTATTGTCGATGAAACACAGAAATTGCATCGGAATTAGATACAAAAGGCACAACGCCGACTGAAGTGCAAGAAAACTGACTCTTCTTACTGTCTATGCTTTGAACCATTCATGTGACAGTCATTACAGACTCCGATGCTTTACTTCAGGTTTACTGTATTAATCTGACCCTTCTTATTGACGATGAAACACAGAAATTCCTTCGGAATTAAATACAAAAGCACAATGTCGACTTAACTACAAGATAAGTGACTCTTCTTACTGTCTATGTTTTGAACCATTCCTCTGACACTAGTTATTGATTCCGATGCTTCACTTCAGGTTTACTGTATCCCTCTGACCTTCTTATTGACGATGAAACACCGAAATTGCTTCGGAATTAAGTACAAAAGGAACAATGCCGACTTAAGTACAAGATACCTGACTCTTCTTAATATCTATGTTTAAAACCATCCCTGTGACACTAGTTATAGATTCCGATGCTTCACTTCAGGTTTACTGTATCCCTCTGACCTTCTTATTGACGATGAAACACAGAAATTGCATCGGAATTAAATACAAAATGTACAATGCCGACTTAAGTACAAGAAAACTGCCTCTTCTTACTGTCTATATTGTGAACCATTCATGTGACTCTCGTTATAGATTCCGATGCTTTACTTCAGGTGTACTGTATCCCTCTGACCATCTTATTGACGATGAAACACAGAAATTGCTTCGGAATTAAATACAAAAGGCACAATACCGACTTAAGTAAAAGATAACTGACTCTTCTTACTGTCTGTGTTTTGAACCATTCCTGTGACACTAGTTATAGATTCCGATGCTTCACTTCAGATTAACTGTATCCCTCTGACCTTCTTATTGACAAAGAAACACAGAAATTGCATCGGAATTAAATACAAAAGGCACAATGCCGACATAAGTACAAGAAAACTGACTCTTCTTACTGTCTACGTTTTGAACCATTCTTTTGACACTAGTTGTATATTCCGATGCTTGACTTCAGGTTTACTGTATCCCTCTGACCTTCTTATTGACGATGAAACACAGAAATTGCATCGGAATTAAATACAAAAGGCACAATGCCGACTTAAGAACAAGATAACTGACTCTTAGTACTGTCTATGTTTTGAACCATTCCTGTGACACTAGTTATAGATTCCGATGCTTCACTTCAGGTTTACTGTATCCCTCTGACCTTCTTATTGACGATGAAACACAGAAATTGCAACGGAATTAAATACAGAAGGCACAATGCCGACTTAAGTACAGGAAAAGTGACTCTCCTTACTGTCTATGTTTTGAACCAATCATATGACACTCTTTATAGATTCCGATGCTTTACTTCAGGTGTGCTGTATCCCACTGACCTTCTTATTGACAATCAAACACAGAAATTCCATCGGAATTAAATACAAATGGCACAATGCCGACTTAAGTACAATAAAACTGACTCATCTTACTGTCTATGTTTTGAACCACCCATGTGACACTAGTTATAGGTTCCGATGCTTCACCTCAGGTTTACTGTATCCCTCCGACCTTCTTATTGACGGTGAAACACAGAAATTGCATCGCAATTAAATACAAAAGGCACAATGGCGACTTAAGTACAAGAAAACTGACTCTTCTTACTGTCTATGTTTTAAACCATTCCTGTGACACTAGTTATATATTCCGATGCTTCACTTCAGGTTCTTTGTATCCCTCTGACCTTCTTATTGACGATGAAACACAAACTGCATCGGAATTAAATACAAAAGGCACAATGCCGACTTAAGAACAAGAAAACTGACTCTTAGTACTGTCTATGTTTGAACCAGTCCTGTGACACTAGTTATAGATTCCGATGCTTCACCTCACGTTTACTGTATGCCTCTGACCTTCTTATGGACGATGAAATACAGAATTTGCATCGGAATTAAATACAAAAGGCACAATGCCGACTTAAGTACAAGAAAACTGACTCTTCTAACTGTCTATGTTTTGAACCATTCCTGTGACACTAGTTATAGATTCCGATGCTTCACTTCAGGTTTACTGTATACCTCTGACCTTCTTATTGACGATGAAACACAGAAATTGCATCGGAATGAAATACAAAATGCTCAATGCTGACTTAAGTACAAGAAAACTGACTCTTCTTACTGTCTATGTTTTGAACCATCCATGTGACACTAGTTATAGATTCCGATGCTTCACCTCAGGTTTACTGTATCCCTCTGACCTTCTTATTGTCGATGAAACACAGAAATTGCATCGGAATTAGATACAAAAGGCACAACGCCGACTTAAGTGCAAGAAAACTGACTCTTCTTACTGTCTATGCTTTGAACCATTCATGTGACAGTCATTAAAGACTCCGATGCTTTACTTCAGGTTTACTGTATTAATCTGACCTTCTTATTGACGATGAAACACAGAAATTGCTTCGGAATTAAATACAAAAGCACAATGTCGACTTAACTACAAGATAAGTGACTCTTCTTACTGTCTATGTTTTGAACCATTCCTCTGACACTAGTTATAGATTCCGATGCTTCACTTCAGGTTTACTGTATCCCTCTGACCTTCTTATTGACGATGAAACACCGAAATTGCTTCGGAATTAAGTACAAAAGGAACAATGCCGACTTAAGTACAAGATACCTGACTCTTCTTACTATCTATGTTTAAAACATTTCCTGTGACACTAGTTATAGATTCCGATGCTTCACTTCAGGTTTACTGTATCCCTCTGACCTTCTTATTGACGATGAAACACAGAAATTGCATCGGAATTAAATACAAAATG
Organism: Schistocerca piceifrons; assembly: GCF_021461385.2. Taxonomy (NCBI): domain Eukaryota; kingdom Metazoa; phylum Arthropoda; class Insecta; order Orthoptera; family Acrididae; genus Schistocerca; species Schistocerca piceifrons. The sequence goes on along the minus strand of NW_025727412.1, from coordinate 48,806 downwards.
TGCAATGCCGACTTAAGTACAAGAAAACTGACTCTTCTTACTGTCTATATTGTGAACCATTCATGTGACACTCGTTATAGATTCCGATGCTTTACTTCAGGTGTACTGTATCCCTCTGACCATCTTATTGACGATGAAACACAGAAATTGCTTCGGAATTAAATACAAAAGGCACAATGCCGACTTAAGTAAAAGATAACTGACTCTTCTTACTGTCTGTGTTTTGAACCATTCCTGTGACACTAGTTATAGATTCCGATGCTTCACTTCAGATTAACTGTATCCCTCTGACCTTCTTATTGACAAAGAAACACAGAAATTGCATCGGAATTAAATACAAAAGGCACAATGCCGACATAAGTACAAGAAAACTGACTCTTCTTACTGTCTACGTTTTGAACCATTCTTTTGACACTAGTTGTATATTCCGATGCTTGACTTCAGGTTTACTGTATCCCTCTGACCTTCTTATTGACGATGAAACACAGAAATTGCATCGGAATTAAATACAAAAGGCACAATGCCGACTTAAGAACAAGATAACTGACTCTTAGTACTGTCTATGTTTTGAACCATTCCTGTGACACTAGTTATAGATTCCGATGCTTCACTTCAGGTTTACTGTATCCCTCTGACCTTCTTATTGACGATGAAACACAGAAATTGCAACGGAATTAAATACAGAAGGCACAATGCCGACTTAAGTACAGGAAAAGTGACTCTCCTTACTGTCTATGTTTTGAACCAATCACATGACACTCTTTATAGATTCCGATGCTTTACTTCAGGTGTGCTGTATCCCACTGACCTTCTTATTGACAATCAAACACAGAAATTGCATCGGAATTACATACAAAAGGCACAATGCCGACTTAAGTACAAGAAAGCTGACTCTTCTTACTGTCTATGTTTTGAACCATTGCTGTGACACTAGTTATAGTTTCCGATGCTTCACTTCAGGTTTACTGTATCCCTCTGACCTTCTTATTGACAATGAAACACAGATATTGCATCGGAATTAAATACTAGAGGCACAAAGCCGACTTAAGTACAAGAAAACTGACTCTTCTTAGTGTCTATGTTTTGAACCATTCCTGTGACACTAGATATAGATTCCGATGCTTCACTTCCGGTTTACTGTATCCCTCTGACCTTCTTATTGACGATGAAACACAGAAATTGCATCGGAATTAAATACTAGAGGCACAAAGCCGACTTAAGTACAAGAAAACTGACTCTTCTTACTGTCTATGTTTTGAAACATTCCTGTGACACTAGTTATAGATTCCGATGCATCACTTCGAGTTTACTGTATCCCTCTGACCATCGTATTGACGATGAAACATAGAAATTGCATCGGAATTAAATACAAAAGGCACAATGCCGACATAAGTACAAGAAAACTGACTCTTCTTACTGTCTATGTTTTGAACCATTCCTGTGACACTAGTTATATATTCCGATGCATCACTTCAGGTTCTTTGTATCCCTCTGACCTTCTTATTGACGATGAAACACAGAAATTGCATCGGTATTAAATACAAAAGGCACAATGCCGACTTAAGAACAAGAAAACTGACCCTTAGTACTGTCTATGTTTTGAACCATTCCTGTGACACTAGTTATAGATTCCGATGCTTCACCTCACGTTTACTGTATGCCTCTGACCTTCTTATTGACGTTGAAACACAGAATTTGCATCGGAATTAAATACAAAAGGCACAATCCCGACTTAAGTACAAGAAAACTGACTCTTCTTACTGTCTATGTTTCGAACCATTCCTGTGACACTAGTTATAGATTCCGATGCTTCACTACAGGTTTACTGTATCCCTCTGACCTTCCTATTGACGATGAAACACAGAAATTGCAACGGAATTAAATACAGAAGGCACAATGCCGACTTAAGTACAAGAAAACTGACTCTTCTTACTGTCTATGTTTTGAACCATTCATGTGACACTCGTTATAGATTCCGATGCTTTACTTCAGGTTAGCTGTATCCCACTGACCATCTCATTGACAATGAAACACAGAAATTGCATCGGAATGAAATACAAAAGGCACAATGCCGACTTAAGTACAAGAAAACTGACTCTTCTTACTGTCTATGTTTTGAAACATTCCTGTGACACTAGTTATAGATTCCGATGCTTCACTTCAGGTTCACTGTATTCCTCTGACCCTCTTAATGACGAAGAAACACTGAAATTCCATCGGAATTAAATACAAATGGCACAATGCCGACTTAAGTACAATAAAACTGACTCATCTTACTGTCTATGTTTTGAACCACCCATGTGACACTAGTTATAGGTTCCGATGCTTCACCTCAGGTTTACTGTATCCCTCCGACCTTCTTATTGACGGTGAAACACAGAAATTGCATCGCAATTAAATACAAAAGGCACAATGGCGACTTAAGTACAAGAAAACTGACTCTTCTTACTGTCTATCTTTTAAACCATTCCTGTGACACTAGTTATATATTCCGATGCTTCACTTCAGGTTCTTTGTATCCCTCTGACCTTCTTATTGACGATGAAACACAGAAACTGCATCGGAATTTAATACAAAAGGCACAATGCCGACTTAAGAACAAGAAAACTGACTCTTAGTACTGTCTATGTTTGAACCAGTCCTGTGACACTAGTTATAGATTCCGATGCTTCACCTCACGTTTACTGTATGCCTCTGACCTTCTTATGGACGATGAAATACAGAATTTGCATCGGAATTAAATACAAAAGGCACAATGCCGACTTAAGTACAAGAAAACTGACTCTTCTTACTGTCTATGTTTTGAACCATTCCTGTGACACTAGTTATAGATTCCGATGCTTCACTTCAGGTTTACTGTATACCTCTGACCTTCTTATTGACGATGAAACACAGAAATTGCATCGGAATGAAATACAAAATGCTCAATGCTGACTTAAGTACAAGAAAACTGACTCTTCTTACTGTCTATGTTTTGAACCATCCATGTGACACTAGTTATAGATTCCGATGCTTCACCTCAGGTTTACTGTATCCCTCCGACCTTCTTAGTGACGGTGAAACACAGAAATTGCACCGCAATTAAATACAAAAGGCACAATGCCGACTTAAGTACAAGAAAACTGACTCTTCTTACTGTCTATGTTTTGAACCATTCCTGTGACACTAGTTATAAATTCCGATGCTTCACTTCAGGTTCTTTGTATCCCTCTGACCTTCTTATTGACGATGAAACACAGAAATTGTAATGGAATTAAATACTAAAGGCACAATGCCGACTTAAGTACAAGAAAACTGACTCTTCTTACTTTATATGTTTTGAACCATTCCTGTGACACTAGTTATAGATTCCGATGCTTCGCTTCCGGTTTACTGTATCCCTCTGACCTTCTTATTGACGATGAAACACAGATATTGCATCGGAATTAAATACAAGAGGCACAATGCAGACTTAAGTACAATAAAACTGACTCTTCTTAGTGTCTATGTTTTGAACCATTCCTGTGACACTAGTTATAGATTCCGATGCTTCACTTCCGGTTTACTGTATACCTCTGACCTTCTTATTGACGATGAAACACAGAAATTGCATCGGAATTAAATACAAGAAGCACAATGCCGACTTAAGTACAAGAAAACTGACTCTTCTTACTGTCTATGTTTTGAACCATTCCAGTGACACTAGTTATAGATTCCGATGCTTCACTTCAGGTTTACTGTATCCCTCTGACCTTCTTATTGACGATGAAACCTAGAAATTGCATCGGAATTAAATACAAGAGGCACAATGCCGACTTAAGTACAAGAAAACTGACACTTCTTACTGTCTATGCTTTGAACCATTCCTGTGACACTAGTTATAGATTCCGATGCTTCACTTCAGGTTTACTGTATACCTCTGACCTTCTTATTGACGATGAAACACAGAAATTGCATCGGAATGAAATACAAAATGCACAATGCTGACTTAAGTACATGAAAACTGACTCTTCTTATATTCTATGTTTTGAACCATTCATGTGACACTAGTTATAGATTACGATGCTTCACCTCAGGTTTACTGTATCCCTCAGACCTTCTTATTGACGGTGAAACACAGAAATTGCATCGCAATTAAATACAAAAGGCACAATGCCGACTTAAGTACAAGAAAACTGCCACTTCTTACTGTCTATGTTTTGAACCATTACTGTGACACTAGTTATAGATTCCGATGCTTCACTTCGGGTTTACTGTATCCCTCTGACCTTCGTATTGACGATGATACACAGAAATTGCATCGGAATTAAATACAAAAGGCACAATGCCGCCTTAAGTACAAGAAAACTGACTCTTCTTACTGTCTATGATTTGAACCATTCCTGTGACACTAGTTATATATTCCGATGCTTCATTTCAGGTTCTTTGTATCCCTCTGACCTTCTTATTGATGATGAAACACAGAAATTGCATCGGAATTAAATACAAAATGCACAATGCCGACTTAAGTAGAAGAAAACTGACTCTTATTACTGTCTATGTTTTGAACCATTCCTGTGACACTAGTTAAAGATTCCAATGCTTCACCTCACGTTTACTGTATGCCTCTGACCTTCGTATTGACGATGAAACACAGACTTTGCATCGGAATTAATACATAAGGCACAATGCCGACTTAAGTACAAGAAAACTGACTCTTCTTACGGTCTATGTTTTGAGCCATTCCTGTGACACTAGTTATAGATTCCGATGCTTCACTTCAGGTTTACTGTATCCCTCGGACCTTCTTATTGACGATGAAACACAGAAATTAGATCGGAATTAAATACGAAAGGCACAATGCCGACCTCAGTACAAGAAAACTGACACATCTTACTGTCTATGTTTTGAACCATACCTGTGACACTAGTTATAGATTCCGATGCTTCACTTCAGGTTTACTGTATACCTCTGACCTTCTTATTGACGATGAAACACAGAAATTGCATCGGAATGAAATACAAAATGCACAATGCTGACTTAAGTACATGAAAACTGACTCTTCTTATATTCTATGTTTTGAACCATTCATGTGACACTAGTTATAGATTACGATGCTTCACCTCAGGTTTACTGTATCCCTCAGACCTTCCTATTGACGGTGAAACACAGAAATTGCATCGCAATTAAATACAAAAGGCACAATGCCGACTTAAGTACAAGAAAACTGCCACTTCTTACTGTCTATGTTTTGAACCATTACTGTGACACTAGTTATAGATTCCGATGCTTCACTTCGGGTTTACTGTATCCCTCTGACCTTCGTATTGACGATGATACACAGAAATTGCATCGGAATTAAATACAAAAGGCACAATGCCGCCTTAAGTACAAGAAAACTGACTCTTCTTACTGTCTATGATTTGAACCATTCCTGTGACACTAGTTATATATTCCGATGCTTCATTTCAGGTTCTTTGTATCCCTCTGACCTTCTTATTGATGATGAAACACAGAAATTGCATCGGAATTAAATACAAAATGCACAATGCCGACTTAAGTACAAGAAAACTGACTCTTATTACTGTCTATGTTTTGAACCATTCCTGTGACACTAGTTAAAGATTCCGATGCTTCACCTCACGTTTACTGTATGCCTCTGACCTTCGTATTGACGATGAAACACAGACTTTGCATCGGAATTAAATACATAAGGCACAATGCCGACTTAAGTACAAGAAAACTGACTCTTCTTACGGTCTATGTTTTGAGCCATTCCTGTGACACTAGTTATAGATTCCGATGCTTCACTTCAGGTTTACTATATCCCTCGGACCTTCTTATTGACGATGAAACACAGAAATTGCATCGGAATTAAATACAAAAGGCACAATGCCGACTTAAGTACAAGAAAACTGACCCCTCTTACTGTCTATGTTTTGAACCATTCCTGTGACAGTAGTACAGATTCCGATGCTTCACTTCGGGTTTACTGTATCCCTCTGATCTTCGTATTGACGATGATACACAGAAATTGCATCGGAATTAAATACAAGAGGCACAATGCCGACTTAAGTACAAGAAAACTGACTCTTCTTACTGTCTATGTTTTGAACCATTCCTGTGACACTAGTTATACATTCCGATGCTTCACTTCAGGTTCTTTGTATCCCTCTCACCTTCTTATTGACGATGAAACACAGAAAGTGCATTGGAATTAAATACAAAAGGCACAATGCCGACTTAAGTACAACAAAACTGACTCTTATTACTGTTTATGTTTTGAACCATTCCTGTGACACTAGTTATAAATTCCGATGCTTCACCTCACGTTTACTGTATGCCTCAGACCTTCGTATTGACGATGAAACACAGAATTTGCATCGGAATTAAATACAAAAGGCACAATGCCGACATAAGTACAAGGAAACTGACTCTTCTTACGGTCTATGCTTTGAGCCATTCCTGTGTCACTAGTTATAGATTCCGAAGCATCACTTCAGGTTTACTGTATCCCTCTGACTTTCTTATTGACGATGAAACACAGAAATTGCATCGGAATTAAATAAAAAAGTCACAATGAAGACGTAAGTACAAGAAAACTGACTCTTCTTACTGTCTATGTTTTGAACCATTCATGTGACACTCGTTATAGATTCCGATGCTTTACTACAGGTTTGCTGTATCCCACTGACCATCTTATTGACGATGAAACACAGAAATTGCATCGGAATTAAATACTAAAGGCACAATGCCGACTTAAGTACAAGAAAACTGACTTTTCTTACTGTCTACGTTTGAACCATTCCTGTGACACTAGTTATAGATTCCGATGCCTCACTTCTGGTTTACTGTACCCCTCTGACCTTCTTATTGTCGATGAAACACAGAAACTGCATCGGAATTAGATACAAAAGGCACAACGCCGACTTAAGTGCAAGAAAACTGACTCTTCTTACTGTCTATGCTTTGAACCATTCATGTGACAGTCATTACAGACTCCGATGCTTTACTTCAGGTTTACTGTATTAATCTGACCTTCTTATTGACGATGAAACACTGAAATTGCTTCGGAATTAAATACAAAAGCACAATGTCGACTTAACTACAAGATAAGTGACTCTTCTTACTGTCTATGTTTTGAACCATTCCTCTGACACTAGTTATAGATTCCGATGCTTCACTTCAGGTTTACTATATCCCTCTGACCTTCTTATTGACGATGAAACACCGAAATTGCTTCGGAATTAAATACAAAGGGAACAATGCCGACTTAAGTACAAGATACCTGACTCTTCTTACTATCTATGTTTAAAACCATTCCTGTGACACTAGTTATAGATTCCGATGCTTCACTTCAGGTTTACTGTATCCCTCTGACCTTCTTATTGACGATGAACACAGAAATTGCATCGGAATTAATTACAAAATGTACAATGCCGACTTAAGTACAAGAAAACTGACTCTTCTTACTGTCTATATTGTGAACCATTCATGTGACACTCGTTTTGGATTCCGATGCTTTACTTCAGGTTTGCTGTATCCCACTGACCTTCTTATTGACAATGAAACACAGAAATTGCATCGGAATTAAATACAAAAGGCACAATGCCGACTTAAGTACAAGAAAGCTGACTCTTCTTACTGTCTATGTTTTGAACCATTCCTGTGACACTAGTTATAGTTTCCGATGCTTCACTTCAGGTTTACTGTATCCCTCTGACCTTCTTATTGACAATGAAACACAGAAATTGCATCGGAATTAAATACTAGAGGCACAAAGCCGACTTAAGTACAAGAAAACTGACTCTTCTTAGTGTCTATGTTTTGAACCATTCCTGTGACACTAGATATAGATTCCGATGCTTCACTTACTGTTTACTGTATCCCTCTGACCTTCTTATTGACGATGAAACACAGAAATTGCATCGGAAATAAATACAAGAGGCACAATGCCGACTTAAGTACAAGAAAACTGACTCTTCTTACTGTCTATGTTTTGAACCATTCCTGTGACACTAGTTATACATTCCGATGCTTCACTTCAGGTTTACTGTATCCCTCTGACCTTCTTATTTACAATGAAACACAGAAATTCCATCGGAATTAAATACTAAAGGCACAATGCCGACTTAAGTACAAGAAAACTGACTCTTCTTACTGCCTATGTTTTGAACCATTCCTGTGACACTAGTTATATATTCCGATGCTTCACTTCAGGTTCACTGTATTCCTCTGACCTTCTTAATTACGAAGAAACACTGAAATTCCATCGGAATTAAATACAAATGGCACAATGCCGACTTAAGTACAATAAAACTGACTCTTCTTACTGTCTATGCTTTGAACCATTGCAGTCACACTAGTTATAGATTCCGATGCTTCAGTTCAGGTTTACTGTGTGCTTCTGACCCTCATATTGACGATGAAACACAGAATTCGCATCGGAATTAAACACAAAAGCCACAATGCCGACTTAAGTACAAGAAAACTGACACTTCTTACTGTCTATGTTTTCAACCATTCCTGTGACAAAAGTTATAGATTCCGATGCTTCACTTCAGGTTTACTGTATCCCTCTGACCTTCTTATTGACGATGAAACACAGAATTTTCTTCGGAATTAAATACAAGAGGCACAATGCCGACTCAAGTACAAGAAAACTGACCCTTCTTACTGTCTATGTTTTGAACCATTCCTGTGACACTAGTTATACATTCCGATGCTTCACTTCAGGTTCTTTGTATCCCTCTCACCTTCTTATTGACGATGAAACACAGAAATTGCATTGGAATTAAATACAAAAGGCACAATGCCGACTTAAGTCAACAAAACTGACTCTTATTACTGTCTATGTTTTGAACCATTCCTGTGACACTAGTTATAAATTCCGCTGCTTCACCTCACGCTTACTGTATGCCCCAGACCTTCGTATTGACGATGAAACACAGAATTTGCATCGGAATTAAATACAAAAGGCACAATGCCGACTTAAGTACAAGGAAACTGACTCTTCTTACGGTCTGTGTTTTCAGCCATTCCTGTGTCACTAGTTATAGATTCCGAAGCATCACTTCAGGTTTACTGTATCCCTCTGACCTTCTTATTGACGATGAAACACAGAAATTGCATCGGAATTAATTAAAAAAGGCACAATGCCGAATTAAGTGCAAGAAAACTGACTCTTCTTACTGTCTATGCTTTGAACCATTCATGTGACAGTCATTACAGACTCCGATGCTTTACTTCAGGTTTACTGTATTAATCTGACCTTCTTACTGACGATGAAACACAGAAATTGCTTCGGAATTAAATACAAAAGCACAATGTCGACTTAACTACAAGATAAGTGACTCTTCTTACTGTCTATGCTTTGAACCATTCCTCTGACACTAGTTATAGATTCCGATGCTTCACTTCAGGTTTACTGTATCCCTCTGACCTTCTTATTGACGATGAAACACCGAAATTGCTTCGGAATTAAATACAAAAGGAACAATGCCGACTTAAGTACAAGATACCTGACTCTTCTTACTGTCTGTGTTTTGAACCATTCCTGTGACACTAGTTATAGATTCCGATGCTTCACTTCAGATTAACTGTATCCCTCTGACCTTCTTATTGACAAAGAAACACAGACATTGCATCGGAATTAAATACAAAAGGCACAATGCCGACATAAGTACAAGAAAACTGACTCTTCTTACTGTCTACGTTTTGAACCATTCTTTTGACACTAGTTGTATATTCCGATGCTTGACTTCAGGTTTACTGTATCCCTCTGACCTTCTTATTGACGATGAAACACAGAAATTGCATCGGAATTAAATACAAAAGGCACAATGCCGACTTAAGAACAAGAAAACTGACTCTTAGTACTGTCTATGTTTTGAACCATTCCTGTGACACTAGTTATAGATTCCGATGCTTCACTTCAGGTTTACTGTATCCCTCTGACCTTCTTATTGACGATGAAACACAGAAATTGCAACGGAATTAAATACAGAAGGCACAATGCCGACTTAAGTACAAGAAAAGTGACTCTTCTTACTGTCTATGTTTTGAACCATTCATATGACACTCTTTATAGATTCCGATGCTTTACTTCAGGTTTGCTGTATCCCACTGACCTTCTTATTGACAATGAAACACAGAAATTGCATCGGAATTAAATACAAAAGGCACAATGCCGACTTAAGTACAAGAAAGCTGACTCTTCTTACTGTCTATGTTTTGAACCATTCCTGTGACACTAGTTACAGTTTCCGATGCTTCACTTCAGGTTTACTGTATCCCTCTGACCTTCTTATTGACAATGAAACACAGAAATTGCATCGGAATTAAATACTAGAGGCACAAAGCCGACTTAAGTACAAGAAAACTGACTCTTCTTAGTGTCTATGTTTTGAACCATTCCTGTGACACTAGATATAGATTCCGATGCTTCACTTCCTGTGTACTGTAACCCTCTGACCTTCTTATTGACGATGAAACACAGAAATTGCATCGGAAATAAATACAAGAGGCACAATGCCGACTTAAGTACAAGAAAACTGACTCTTCTTACTGTCTATGTTTTGTACCATTCCTGTGACACTAGTTATACATTCCGATGCTTCACTTCAGGTTCACTGTATCCCTCTGACCTTCTTATTTACAATGAAACACAGAAATTCCATCGGAATTAAATACTAAAGGCACAATGCCGACTTAAGTACAAGAAAACTGACTCTTCTTACTGCCTATGTTTTGAACCATTCCTGTGACACTAGTTATATATTCCGATGCTTCACTTCAGGTTCACTGTATTCCTCTGACCTTCTTAATTACGAAGAAACACTGAAATTCCATCGGAATTAAATACAAATGGCACAATGCCGACTTAAGTACAATAAAACTGACTCTTCTTACTGTCTATGCTTTGAACCATTGCAGTCACACTAGTTATAGATTCCGATGCTTCAGTTCAGGTTTACTGTGTGCTTCTGACCCTCATATTGACGATGAAACACAGAATTCGCATCGGAATTAAACACAAAAGCCACAATGCCGACTTAAGTACAAGAAAACTGACACTTCTTACTGTCTATGTTTTCAACCATTCCTGTGACAAAAGTTATAGATTCCGATGCTTCACTTCAGGTTTAGTGTATCCCTCTGACCTTCTTATTGACGATGAAACACAGAATTTTCTTCGGAATTAAATACAAGAGGCACAATGCCGACTCAAGTACAAGAAAACTGACACTTCTTACTGTCTATGTTTTGAACCATTCCTGTGACACTAGTTATACATTCCGATGCTTCACTTCAGGTTCTTTGTATCCCTCTCACCTTCTTATTGACGATGAAACACAGAAATTGCATTGGAATTAAATACAAAAGGCACAATGCCGACTTAAGTCAACAAAACTGACTCTTATTACTGTCTATGTTTTGAACCATTCCTGTGACACTAGTCATAAATTCCGATGCTTCACCTCACGCTTACTGTATGCCCCAGACCTTCGTATTGACGATGAAACACAGAATTTGCATCGGAATTAAATACAAAAGGCACAATGCCGACTTAAGTACAAGTAAACTGACTCTTCTTACGGTCTATGTTTTTAGCCATTCCTGTGTCACTAGTTATAGATTCCGAAGCATCACTTCAGGTTTACTGTATCCCTCTGACCTTCTTATTGACGATGAAACACAGAAATTGCATCGGAATTAAATAAAAAAGTCACAATGAAGACTTAAGTACAAGAAAACTGACTCTTCTTACTGTCTATGTTTTGAACCATTCATGTGACACTCGTTATAGATTCCGATGCTTTACTTCAGGTTTGCTGTATCCCACTGACCTTCTTATTGACGATGAAACACAGAAATTGCATCGGAATTAAATACTAAAGGCACAATGCCGACTTAAGTACAAGAAAACTGACTTTTCTTACTGTCTACGTTTGAAACCATTCCTGTGACAGTAGTTATAGATTCCGATGCTTCACTTCAGGTTTACTGTATCCCTCTGACCTTCTTATTGACGATGACACACAGAAATTGCTTCGGAATTAAATACAAAAGGCACAATGCCGACTTAAGTACAAGATAACTGACTCTTCTTACTGTCTGTGTTTTGAACCATTCCTGTGACACTAGTTATAGATTCCGATGCTTCACTTCAGATTTACTGTATCCCTCTGACCTTCTTATTGACAAAGAAACACAGAAATTGCATCGGAATTAAATACAAAAGGCACGATGCCGACATAAGTACAAGAAAACTGACTCTTCTTACTGTCTACGTTTTGAACCATTCTTTTGACACTAGTTATATATTCCGATGCTTCACTTCAGGTTTACTGTATCCCTCTGACCTTCTTATTGACGATGAAACACAGAAATTGCATCGGAATTAAATACAAAAGGCACAATGCCGACTTAAGAACAAGAAAACTGACTCTTAGTACTGTCTATGTTTCGAACCATTCCTGTGACACTAGTTATAGATTCCGATGCTTCACTTCAGGTTTACTGTATCCCTCTGACCTTCTTATTGACGATGAAACACAGAAATTGCAACGGAATTAAATACAGAAGGCACAATGCCGACTTAAGTACAAGAAAAGTGACTCTTCTTACTGTCTATGTTTTGAACCATTCATATGACACTCGTTATAGATTCCGATGCTTTACTTCAGGTTTGCTGTATCCCACTGACCTTCTTATTGACAATGAAACACAGAAATTGCATCGGAATTAAATACTAAAGGCACAATGCCGACTTAAGTACAAGAAAACTGACTTTTCTTACTGTCTATGTTTTGAACCATTCCTGTGACACTAGTTATAGATTCCGATGCTTCACTTCAGGTTCACTGTATTCCTCTGACCTTCTTAATGACGAACAAACACTGAAATTCCATCGGAATTAAATACAAACGGCACAATGCCGACTTAAGTACAATAAAACTGACTCTTCTTACTGTCTATGCTTTGAACCATTCCAGTCACATTAGTTATAGATTCCGATGCTTAAGTTCAGGTTTACTGTGTGCTTCTGACCCTCATATTGACGATGAAACACAGAATTCGGATCGGAATTAAACACAAAAGGCACAATGCCGACTTAAGTACAAGAAAACTGACTCTTCTTACTGTCTATGTTTTCAACCATTCCTGTGACAAAAGTTATAGATTCCGATGCTTCACTTCAGGTTTACTGTATCCCTCTGATATTCTTATTGACGATGAAACACAGAAATTGCTTCAGAAGTAAATACAAAAGGCACAATGCCGACTTAAGTACAAGATAACTGACTCTTCTTACTGTCTGTGTTTTGAACCATTCCTGTGACACTAGTTATAGATTCCGATGCTTCACTTCAGATTTACTGTATCCCTCTGACCTTCTTATTGACAAAGAAACACACAAATTGCATCGGAATTAAATACAAAAGGCACAATGCCGACGTAAGTACAAGAAAACTGACTCTTCTTACTGTCTACGTTTTGAACCATTCTTTTGACACTAGTTATATATTCCGATGCTTCACTTCAGGTTTACTGTATCCCTCTGACCTTCTTATTGACGATGAAACACAGAAATTGCATCGGAATTAAATACAAAAGGCACAATGCCGACTTAAGAACAAGAAAACTGACTCTTAGTACTATCTATGATTTGAACCATTCCTGTGACACTAGTTATAGATTCCGATGCTTCACTTCATGTTTACTGTATCCCTCTGACCTTCTTATTGACGATGAAACACAGAAATTGCAACGGAATTAAATACAGATGGCACAATGCCGAATTAAGCACAAGAAAAGTGACTCTTCTTACTGTCTATGTTTTGAACCATTCATATGACACTCGTTATAGATTCCGATGCTTTACTTCATTTTTGCTGTATCCCACTGACCTTCTTATTGACAATGAAACACAGAAATTGCATCGAAATTAAATACAAAAGGCACAATGCCGACTTAAGTACAAGAAAGCTGACTCTTCTTACTGTCTATGTTTTGAACCATTCCTGTGACACTAGTTATAGTTTCCGATGCTTCACTTCAGGTTTACTGTATCCCTCCGACCTTCTTATTGACAATGAAACACAGAAATTGCATCGGAATTAAATACTAGAGGCACAATGCCGACTTAAGTACAAGAAGACTGACTCTTCTTAGTGTCTATGTTTTGAACCATTCCTGTGACACTAGATATAGATTCCGATGCTTCACTTCCGGTTTACTGTATCCCTCTGACCTTCTTATTGACGATGAAACACAGAAATTGCATCGGAAATAAATACAAGAGGCACAATGCCGACTTAAGTACAAGAAAACTGACTCTTCTTACTGTCTATGTTTTGAACCATTCCTGTGACACTAGTTATACATTCCGATGCTTCACTTCAGGTTTACTGTATACCTCTGACCTTCTTATTGACAATGAAACACAGAAATTAAATCGGAATTAAATACTAAAGGCACAATGCCGACTTAAGTACAAGAAAACTGACTCTTCTTACGGTCTATGCTTTGAACCATTCCAGTCACACTAGTTATAGATTCCGATGCTTCAGCTCAGGTTTACTGTGTGCTTCTGACCCTCATATTGACGATGAAACACAGAATTCGCATCGGAATTAAACACAAAAGGCACAATGCCGACTTAAGTACAAGAAAACTGACTCTTCTTACTGTCTATGTTTTCAACCATTCCTGTGACACTAGTTATAGATTCCGATGCTTCACTTCAGGTTTACTGTATCCCTCTGACCTTCTTATTGACGATGAAACACAGAAATTGCATCGGAATTAAATACAAAAAAGCACAATGCCGACTTAAGTACAAGAGAACTGACTCATCTTACTGTCTATGTTTTGAACCATACCTGTGACACTAGTTATACATTCCAATGCTTCACTTCAGGTTTACTGTATACCTCTGACCTTCTTATTGACGATGAAACACCGAAATTGCATCGGAATGAAATACAAAATGCTCAATGCTGACTTAAGTACAAAAAACTTACTCTTCTTACTGTCTATGCTTTGAACCATTCATGTGACGCTAGTTATAGATTCCGATGCTTCACCTCAGGTTTACTGTATATCTCCGACCTTCTTATTGACGGTGAAACACAGAAATTGCATCGCAATTAAATACAAAAGGCACAATGCCGACTTAAGTACAAGAAAACTGACTCTTCTTACTGTCTATGTTTTGAACCATTCCTGTGACACTAGTTATATATTCCGTTGCCTCACTTCAGGTTCTTTGTATCCCTCTGACCTTCTTATTGACGATGAAACACAGAAATTGCATCGGAATAAATTGCAAAAGGCACAATGCCGACTTAAGTACAAGAAAACTGACTCATCTTACTGTCTATGTTTTGAACCATTCCTGTGACACTAGTTATAAATTCCGATGCTTCACTTTAGGTTTACTGTATCCCTCTGACCTTCTGATTGACGATGAATCACAGAAATTGCATCGGAATGAAATACAAGAGGCACAATGCTGACTTAAGTACAAGAAAACTGACTCTTCATACTGTCTATGTTTTAAACCTTTCATGTGACACTAGTTATAGATTCCGATGCATCACTTCAGCTTTACTGTATCCCTCTGAAATTCTTATTGACGGTGAAACACAGAAATTGCATCGCAATTAAATACAAAAGGCACAATGCCGACTTAAGTACAAGAAAACTGACACTTCTTACTGTCTATGTTTTGAACCTTTCATGTGACACTAGTTATAGATTCCGATGCTTCACTTCAGGTTTACTGTATCCCTCTGACCTTCTTATTGACGATGAAACACAGAAATTGCATCGCAATTAAATACAAAATGCAGAATGCCGACTTAAGTACAAGAAAACTGACTCTTCTTACTGTCTATGCTTTGAACCATTCCTGTGACACTAGTTATAGATTCCGATGCTTCACTTCACATTTACTGTATCCCTCTGACCTTCTTATTGACGAAGAAACACAGAAATTGCATCGAAATTTAATACAAAAGGCACAATGCCGATTTAAGTACAACTAAACTGACTGTTCTTACTGTCTGTGTTTTGAACCATCCATGTGACACTCGTTGTAGATTCCGATGCTTTACTTCAGGTTTACTGTATCCCACTGACATTCTTATTGGCGATGAAACACAGAAATTGCTTCGGTATTAAATACAAATGCACAATGCCGACTTAAGTACAAGAAGACTGACTCTTCTTACTGTGTATGTTTTGAACAATACCTGTGACACTAGTTATAGATTCCGATGCTTCACTTCAGGTTTACTGTACACCTCTGACCTTCGTATTGACGATGAAACACAGAAATTGCATCGGAATGAAATACAAAATGCTCAATGCTGACTTAAGTACAAGAAAACTGACTCTTCTTACTGTCTATGTTTGAACCATCCATGTGACACTAGTTATAGATTCCGATGCTTCACCTCAGGTTTACTGTATCCCTCCGACCTTCTTATCGACGGTGAAACACAGAAATTGCATCGCAATTAAATACAAAAGGCACAATGCCGACTTAAGCACAAGAAAACTGACTCTTCTTACTGTCTATGTTTTGAACCATTCCTGTGACACTAGTTATATATTCCGATGCTTCACTTCAGGTTCTTTGTATCCCTCTGACCTTCTTATTGACGGTGAAACACAGAAATTGTAATGGAATTAAATACTAAAGGCACAATGCCGACTTAAGCACAAGAAAGCAGACTCTTCTTACTGTATATGTTTTGAACCATTCCTGTGACACTAGTTATAGATTCAGATGCTTCTCTTCCGGTTTACTGTATCCCTCTGACCTTCTTATTGACGATGAAACACAGAAATTGCATCGGAATTAAATACAAGAGGCACAATGCCGACTTAAGTACAAGAAAACTGACTCTTCTTAGTGTCTATGTTTTGAACCATTCCTGTGACACTAGTTATAGATTCCGATGCTTCACTTCCGGTTTACTGTATGCCTCTGACCTTCTTATTGACGATGAAAGACAGAATTTGCACCGGAATTAAATACAAAAGGCACAATAGCGACTTAAGTACAAGAAAACTGACTCTTCTTACTGTCTATGATTTGAATCATTCCTGTGACACTCGTTATAGACTCCGATGCCTTACTTCAGGTTTACTGTATCCCACTGACTTTCTTATTGACGATGAAACACAGAAATTGCTTCGGAATTAAATACAAATGCACAATGCCGACTTATGTACAAGAAGACTGACTCTTCTTACTGTCTATGTTTTGAACCATTCCTGTGACACTAGTTATAGATTCCGATGCTTCACTTCAGGTTTACTGTATCCCTCTGACCTTCTTATTGACGATGAAACTCAGAAATTGTATCGGAATTAGATACAAAATGCACAATGCCGACTTAAGTACAAGAAAACTGACTCCTCTTACTGTATATGTTTGAACCATTCCTGTGACACTAGTTATAGATTCCGATGCTTCACTTCGGGTTTAGTGTATCCCTCTGACCTTCTTATTGACGATGAAACACAGAAATTAGATCGGAATTAAATACAAAAGGCACATTGCCGACTTAAGTACAATAAAACTGACTCTTCTTAGTGTCTATGATTTGAACCATTCCTGTGACACTACTTATAGATTGCGATGCTTCACTTCAGGTTTACTGTATCCCTCTGATCTTCTTGTTGACGAAGAAACACAGAAATTGCATCGGAATTAAATGCAAGAGGCACAATGCCGATTTAAGTACAAGAAAACTGACTTTTCTTACTTTCTATGTTTTGAAACTTACCTGTGACACTAGTTATAGATTCGGATGATTCACTTCAGGTTTACTGTATACCTCTGACCTTCTTATTGACGATGAAACACAGAAATTGCATCGGAATGATGTAAAAAATGCACAATGCTGACTTAAGTACAAGAAAACTGACTCTTCTTACTGTCTATGTTTTGAACCATTTTTGTGACACTAGTTATAGATTCCGATTCTTCACTTTAGGTTTACTGTATCCCTCTGACCTTCTTATTGACGATGAAACACAGAAATTGCATCGGAATTAAATACAAAAGGCACAATGCCGACTTAAGTACAAGAAAACTGACACATCTTACTGTCTATGTTTTGAACCATACCTGTGACACTAGTTATAGATTCCGATGCTTCACTTCAGGTTTACTGTATACCTCTGACCTTCTTACATAAATATAGCATCGGAATTAAATAGAAAAGGAACAATGCCGACTTAAGTACAAGATAACTGACACTTCTTACTGTCTATGTTTTGAACCATTCCTGTGACACTAGTTAGAGATTCCGATGCTTCACTTCAGGTTTACTGTATTCCTCTGACCCTCTCATTGAAGATGAAACACAGATATTGCATCGGAATTAAATACAAAAGGCACAATGCCGACTTAAGTACAAGAAAACTGACTCTTCTTACTCTCTATGATTGAACAATTCCTGTGACACTAGTTATAGATTCCGATGCTTCACTTCAGGTTTACTGTATGCCTCTGACCTTCTTATTGACGATGAAACACAGAAATTGCATCGGAATTAAATACAAAAGGCACAATGCCGACTTAAGTGCAAGAAAACTGACTCTTCTTACTCTCTATGATTGAACAATTCCTGTGACACTAGTTATAGATTCCGATGCTTCACTTCAGGTTTACTGTATGCCTCTGACCTTCTTATTGACGATGAAACACAGAAATTGCATCGGAATTAGATACAAAAGGCACAATGCCGACTTAAGTACAAGAAAACTGACTCTTCTTACTGTCTATGTTTTGAACCATTCATGTGACACTCATTACAGACTCCGATGCTTTACTTCAGGTTTACTGTATTAATCTGACCTTCTTATTGACGCTGAAACACAGAAATTGCTTTGGAATTAAATACAAAAGCACAATGTCGACTTAAGTACAAGATAACTGACTCTTTTTACTGTCTATGTTTTGAACCATTCCTCTGACACTAGTTATAGATTCCGATGCTTCACTTCAGGTTTACTGTATCCCTCTGACATTCCTATTGATGATGAAACACCGAAATTGCTTCGGAATTAAATACAAAAGGAACAATGCCGACTTAAGTACAAGATACCTGACTCTTCTTACTATCTATTTTTAAAACCATTCCTGTGACACTAGCTATAGATTCCGATGCATCACTTCAGGTTTACTGTATCCCTCTGACCTTCTTATTGACGATGAAACACAGAAATTGCATCGGAATTAAGTACAAAATGTACAATGCCGACTTAAGTACAAGAAAGCTGACTCTTCTTACTGTCTATATTGTGAACCATTCATGTGACACTCGTTATAGTTTCCGAAGCTTTACTTCAGGTTTACTGTATCCCTGTGACCTTCTTATTGACGATGAAACACAGAAATTGCTTCGGAATTAAATACAAAAGGCATAATGCCGACTTAAGTACAAGAAAACTGACTCTTCCTACTGTCTTTGTTTTGAACCATTCCTGTGACACTAGTTATATATTCCGATGCTTCACTTCAGGTTTACCGTATTCCTCTGAACGTCTTATTGACGATGAAACACAGGAATTGCATCATAATTAAATACAAAAGGCACAATGCCGACTTAAGTACAAGAAAACTGACTCTTCTTACTGTCTACGTTTTGAACCATTCATGTGACTCTCGTTATACTTTCCGATGCTTTACTTCAGGTCTACTGTATCCCTCTTACCCTTTTATTGACGATGAAACACAGAAATTGCTTAGGAAATAAATACAAAGGGCAAAATGCCGACTTAAGTACAAGATAACTGACTCTTCTTACTGTCTGTGTTTTGAACCATTCCTGTGACACTAGTTATAGATTCCGATGCTTCACTTCAGGTTTACAGTATCCCTGTGACCTTCTTATTGACGATGAAACACATAAATTGCATCGGAATCTAATACCAAAGGCACAATGCCGACTTATATACAAGAAAACTGACTCTTCTTACTGTCTATGTTTTGAACCATTCATGTGACACTAGTTATAGATTCCGATGCTTCACTAAAGCTTTACTGTATCCCTCTGACCTTCTTATTGACGATGAAACACAGAAATTGCTTCGGAATTAAATTCAAAAGGCACAATGCCGACTTAAGCACAAGAAAACTGACTCTTCTTACTGTCTATGTTTTGAACCATTCCTGTGACACTAGTTATATATTCTGATGCTTCACTTCAGGTTTACCGTATCCCTCTGACCTTCTTATTGACGATGAAACACAGGAATTGCATCATAATTAAATACAAAAGGCACAATGCCGACTTAAGTACAAGAAAACTGACTCTTCTTAGTGTCTACGATTTGAAGCATTCCTGTGACACTAGTTATAGATTCCGATGCTTCACTTGAGGTTAACTGTATCCCTCTGACCTTCTTATTGACGATGAAACACTGAATTTGCATCGAAATTAAATACAAAAATCACAATGCCGACTTAAGTACAAGAAAACTGACTCTTTTTACTGTCTATGATTTGAACCATTCCTGTGGCACTAGTTATAGATTCCGATGCTTCACTTCAGGTTTACTGTATCCCTCTGACCTCCTTATTGACGATGAACTCAGAAATTGCATCGGAATTAATTACAAAATGCACAATGCCGACTTAAGTACAAGAAAACTGACTCTTCTTACTGTCTATGTTTTGGACCATTCATGTGACACTAGTTATAGATTCCATTGCTTTACTCCAGGTTTACTGTATCCCTCTGACCTTCTTATTGACGATGAAACACAGAAATTACTTCGGAATTAAATACAAATGGCACAATGCCGACTTATGTACAAGAAAACTGTCGCTTCTTACTGTCTATGTTTTGATCCATTCCTGTGACACTAGTTATAGATTCCGATGCTTCACTTCAGGTATACTGTATCCCTCTGACCTTCTTATTGCCGATGAAACATAGATATAGCATCGGAATTAAATAGAAAAAGGAACAATGCCGACTTCAGTACAAGAAAACTGACTCTTCTTACTGTCTATGTTTTGAACCATTCCTGTGACACTAGTTAGAGATTCCGATGCTTCACTTCAGGTTTACTGATTCCCTCTGACCCTCTCATTGAAGATGAAATACAGATATTGCATCGGAATTAAATACAAAAGGCACAATGCCGACTTAAGTACAAGAAAACTGACTCTTCTTACTGTCTATGCTTGAACCATTCCTGTGACACTAGTTACAGATTCCGATGCTTCACTTCAGGTTCTTTGTATCCCTCTGACCCCCTTATTGACGATGAAACACAGAAGTTGCATCGGAATTAAATACAAAAGGCACAATGCCGACTTAAGTACAAGAAAACTGACACTTCTTACTGCCTATGTTTTGAATCATTCCTGTGACACTAGTTACAGATTCCGATGCTTCACTTCAGGCTCTTTGTATCCCTCAGACCCTCTTATTGGCGATGAAACACAGGAATTGCATCATAATTAAATACAAAAGGCACAATGCCGACTTAAGTACAAGAAAACTGACTCTTCTTACTGTCTACGTTTTGAACCATTCCTGTGACACTAGTTATAGATTCCGATGCTTCACGTAAGGTTTACTGTATCCCTCTGACCTTCTTATTGACGATGACACACAGAAATTGCTTCGGAATTAAATACAAAGGGCACAATGCCGACTTAAGTACAAGATAACTGACTCTTCTTACTGTCTATATTTTGAACCATTCATGTGACTCTCGTTATACTTTCCGATGCTTTACTTCAGGTCTACTGTGTCCCTCTTACCCTCTTATTGACGATGAAACACAGAAATTGCTTCGGAATTAAATACAAAGGGCAAAATACTGACTTAAGTACAAGATAACTGACTCTTCTTACTGTCTGTGTTTTGAACCATTCCTGTGACACTAGTTATAGATTCCGATGCTTCACTTCAGGTTTACAGTATCCCTGTGACCATCTTATTGACGATGAAACACATATATTGCATCGGAATTTAATACCAAATGCACAATGCCGACTTATATACAAGAAAACTGACTCTTCTTACTGTCTATGTTTTGAACCATTCATGTGACACTAGTTATAGATTCCGATGCTTCACTAAAGGTTTACTGTATCCCTCTGACCTTCTTATTGACGATGAAACACAGAAATTGCATCGGAATTAAATTCAAAAGGCACAATGCCGACTTAAGTACAAGAAAACTGACTCTTCTTACTGTCTATGTTTTGAACCATTCCTGTGACACTAGTTATATATTCTGATGCTTCACTTCAGGTTTACCGTATCCCTCTGTCCTTGTTATTGACGATGAAACACAGGAATTGCATCATAATTAAATACAAAAGGCACAATGCCGACTTATGTACAAGAAAACTGGCTCTTCTTACTGTCTACGATTTGAACCATTCCTGTGACACTAGTTATAGATTCCGATGCTTCACTTCAGGTTAACTGTATCCCTCTGACCTTCTTATTGACGATGAAACACTGAATTTGCATCGAAATTAAATACAAAAAGCACAATGCCGACTTAAGTACAAGAAAACTGACTCTTCTTACTGTTTATGATTTGAACCATACCTGTGGCACTAGTTATAGATTCCGATGCTTCACTTCAGGTTTACTGTATCCCTCTGACCTCCTTATTGACGATGAACTCAGAAATTGCATCGGAATTAATTACAAAATGCACAATGCCGACTTAAGTACAAGAAAACTGACTCTTCTTACTGTCTATGTTTTGGACCATTCATGTGACACTAGTTATAGATTCCATTGCTTTACTCCAGGTTTACTGTATCCCTCTGACCTTCTTATTGACGATGAAACACAGAAATTACTTCGGAATTAAATACAATTGGCACAATGCCGACTTATGTACAAGAAAACTGTCGCTTCTTACTGTCTATGTTTTGATCCATTCCTGTGACACTAGTTATAGATTCCGAAGCTTCACTTCAGGTATACTGTATCCCTCTGACCTTCTTATTGCCGATGAAACATAGATATAGCATCGGAATTAAATAGAAAAGGAACAATGCCGACTTAAGTACAAGAAAACTGACTCTTCTTACTGTCTATGTTTTGAACCATTCCTGTGACACTAGTTAGAGATTCCGATACTTCACTTCAGGTTTACTGATTCCCTCTGACCCTCTCACTGAAGATGAAATACAGATATTGCATCGGAATTAAATACAAAAGGCACAATGCCGACTTAAGTACAAGAAAACTGACTCTTCTTACTGCCTATGTTTTGAATCATTCCTGTGACACTAGTTACAGATTCCGATGCTTCACTTCAAGCTCTGACCCTCTTATTGACGATGAAACACAGAAGTTGCATCGGAATTAAATACAAAAGGCACAATGCCGACTTAAGTACAAGAAAACTGACTCTTCCTACTGTCTATGTTTTGAATCATTCAAGTGACACTCGTTACAGATTGCGATGCTTTACTTCAGGTTTACTGAATTCCTCTGACCTTCATATTGACGATGAAACACAGAAATTGCTTCGTAATTAAATACAAATGCACAATAACGACTTAAGTACAAGATAACTGACTCTTCTTACTGTCTATGCTTTGAACCATTCCTGTGACACTAGTTATAGATTCCGATGCTTCACTTCAGGTTTAATGTATCCCTCTGACCATCTTATTGACGTTGAAACACAGAAATTGCTTCGGACTTAAATGCACATGGCACAAAGCCGACTTAAGTACAAGAAAAACTGTCTCTTCTTACTGTCTATGTTTTGAACCATTCCTCTAACACTCGTTATAGATTCCGATACTTCACTTCAGGTTTACTATATCCCTCTGACCTTCTTATTGACAATGAAACAAAGGAATTGCATCGGAATTAAATATAAAAGGATCAATGCCGACTTAAGTTCAAGAAAACTGACTCTTCTTACTGTCTATGTTTTGAACCATTCGTGTGACACTAGTTATAGATTCCGATGCTTCACTTCAGGTTTACTGTATCCTTCTGACCTTCTTATTGACGATGAAACACAGAAATTGCATCGGAATTAAATACAAAAGGCACAATGCCGACTTAAGTACAAGAAAACTGACTCTACTTACTGTCTATGTTTTGAACCATTCCTGTGACACTAGTTATATATTCCGATGCTTCACTTCAGGTTTACCGTACCCCTCTGACCTTCTTATTGACGATGAAACACAGGAATTGCATCATAATTAAATACAAAAGGCACAATGCCGACCTAGGTACAAGAAAACTGACTCTTCTTACTGTCTGTGTTTCGAACCATTCCTGTGACACTAGTTATATATTCCGATGCTTCACTTCAGGTTTACCGTATCCCTCTGAACTGCTTATTGACGATGAAACACAGGAATTGGATCATAATTAAATACAAAAGGCACAGTGCAGACTTTATTACAAGAAAACTGACTCTTCATACTGTCTACGTTTTGAACCATTCCTGTGACACTAGTTATAGATTCCGATGCTTCACTTAAGGTTTACTGTATCCCTCTGACCTTCTAATTGACGATGAAACACAGAAATTGCTTCGGAATTAAATACAAAAGGCACAATGCCGACTTAAGTACAAGATAACTGACTCTTCTTACTGTCTATATTTTGAACCATTCATGTGACTCTCGTTATACTTTCCGATGCTTTACTTCAAATCTGCTGTATCCCTCTTACCCTCTTATTAACGATGAAACACAGAAATTGCTTCGGAATTAAATACAAAGTGCACAATGCCGACTTAAGTACAAGATATCTGACTCTTCTTACTGTCTGTGTTTTGAACCATTCCTGTGACACTAGTTATAGATTACGATGCTTCACTTCAGGTTAACTGTATCCCTCTGACCTTCTTATTGACGATGAAACACTGAATTTGCATCGAAATTAAATACAAAAGGCACAATGCCGACTTAAGTACAAGAAAACTGACTCTTCACACTGTCTATGTTTTGAACCATTCCTCTAACACTCGTATAGATTCCGATACTTCACTTCAGGTTTACTGTATCCCTCTGACCTTCTTATTGACAATGAAACACAGGAATTGCATCGGAATTAAATATAAAAGGCACAATGCCGACTTAAGTACAAGAAAACTGACTCTTCTTACTGTCTATGTTTTGAACCATTCGTGTGACACTAGTTATAGATTTCGATGCTTCTTTTCAGGTATACTGTATCCTCCTGACCTTCTTATTGACGATGAAACACAGAAATTGCATCGGAATTAAATACAAAAGGCACAATGCCGACTTAAGTACAAGAAAACTGACTCTTCTTACTGTCTATGTTTTGAACCATTCCTGTGACACTAGTTATATATTCCGATGCTTCACTTCAGGTTTACAGTATCCCTCTGACCTTCTTATTGACGATGAAACACAGGAATTGCATCATAATTAAATACAAAAGGCACAATGCCGACTTAAGTACAAGAAAACTGACTCTTCTTACTTTCTATGTTTTGAACCATTCCTGTGACACTAGTTATGGATTCCGATGCTTCACTTCAGGTTTACCGTATCCCCCTGAACTTCTTATTGACGATGAAACACAGGAATTGCATCATAATTAAATACAAAAGGCACAATGCCGACTTAAGTAAAAGAAAACTGACTCTTCATACTGTCTTCGTTTTGAACCATTCCTGTGACACTAGTTATAGATTCCGATGCTTCACTTAAGGTTTACTGTATCCCTCTGACCTTCTTATTGACGATGAAACACAGAAATTGCTTCGGAATTAAATACAAAAGGCACAATGCCGACATAAGTACAAGATAACTGACTCTTCTTACTGTCTATACTTTGAACCATTCAAGTGACTCTCGTTATACTTTCAGATGCTTTACTTCAGGTCTACTGTATCCCTCTTACCCTCTTGTTGACGATGAAACACAGAATTTGCTTCGGAATTAAATACAAAGGGCACAATGCCGACTTAAGTACAAGATAACTGACTCTTCTTACTGTCTGTGTTTTGAACCATTCCTGTGACACTAGTTATAGATTCCGATGCTTCACTTCAGGTTTACAGTATCCCTGTGACCTTCTTATTGACGATGAAACACATGTATTGCATCGGAATTAAATACCAAAGGCACAATGCCGACTTAAGTACAAGAAAACTGACTCTCCTTACTGTCTATGTTTTGAACCATTCATGTGACACTAGTTATAAATTCCGATGCTTCACTTAAGGTTTACTGTATCCCTCTGACCTTCTTATTGACGATGAAACCCAGAAATTGCTTCGGAATCAAATACAAAAGGCACAATGCCGACTTAAGTACAAGAAAACTGACTCTTCTTACTGTCTATGTTTTGAACCAATCCTGTGACACTAGTTATTTATTCTGATGCTTCACTTCAGGTTT
Organism: Schistocerca piceifrons; assembly: GCF_021461385.2. Lineage (NCBI taxonomy): Eukaryota > Metazoa > Arthropoda > Insecta > Orthoptera > Acrididae > Schistocerca > Schistocerca piceifrons. Next base: position 22,429 of record NW_025727412.1, on the reverse strand, counting down.
ACCGTATCCCTCTGACCTTCTTATTGACCATGATACACAGGAATTGCATCATAATTAAATACAAAAGGCACAATGCCGACTTAAGTACAAGAATACTGACTCTTCTTACTGTCTACGTTTTGAACCATTCCTGTGACACTAGTTATAGATTCCGATGCTTCACTTCAGGTTAACTGTATCACTCTGACCTTCTTATTGACGATGAAACACTGAATTTGCATCGAAATTAAATACAAAACGCACAATGCCGACTTAAGAACAAGAAAACTGACTCTTCTTACTGTCTATGATTTGAACCATTCCTGTGGCACTAGTTATAGATTCCGATGCTTCACTTCAGGTTTACTGTATCCCTCTGACCTCCTTATTGACGATGAACTCAGAAATTGCATCGGAATTAATTACAAAAGGCACAATGCCGACTTAAGTACAAGAAAACTGACTCTTCTTACTGTCTATGTTTTGGACCATTCATGTGACACTAGTTATAGATTCCGATGCTTTACTCCAGGTTTACTGTATCCCTCTGACCTTCGTATTGACGATGAAACACAGAAATTGCTTCGGAATTAAATACAAATGGCACAATGCCGACTTATGTACAAGAAAACTGACTCTTCTTACTGTCTATGATTTGATCCATTCCTGTGACACTAGTTATAGATTCCGATGCTTCACTTCAGGTATACTGTATCCCTCTGACCTTCTTATTGCCGATGAAACATAGATATAGCATCGGAATTAAATAGAAAAGGAACAATGCCGACTTAAGTACAAGAAAACTGACTCTTCTTACTGTGTATGTTTTGAACCATTCCTGTGACACTAGTTACAGATTCCGATGCTTCACTTCAGGTTTACTGATTCCCTCTGACCCTCTCATTGAAGATGAAATACAGATATTGCATCGGAATTAAATACAAAAGGCACAATGCCGACATAAGTACAAGAAAACTGACTCTTCTTACTGTCTATGATTGAACCTTTCCTGTGACACTAGTTATAGATTCCGATGCTTCACTTCAGGTTTACTGTATCTCTCTGACCTTCTTATTGACGATGAAACACAGAAATTGCATCGGAATTAAATACAAAAGGCACAATGCCGAGTTAAGTAAAAGAAAACTAACTCATCTTACTGTCTATGTTTTGAACCATTCCTGTAACACTAGTTATAGATTCCGATGCTTCACTTCAGGTTTACTGTATCCCACTGACCTTCTTGATGACGATGAAACACAGAAATTGAATCGGAGTTAAATACAAAAGGCACAATGCCGACTTAAGTACAAGAAAACTGACTCTTCTTACTGTCTATGTTTTGAACCATTCCTGTGAGACTAGTTATAGATTCCGATGCTTCACTTAATTTTTACTGTATCCCTCTGACCTTCTTATTGACGATGAAACACAGAAATTGCATCGGAATTAAATAGAAAACTCACAATGCTGACTTAAGTACAAGAAAACTGACTCTTCTTACTGTCTATGCTTTGAACCATTCCTGTGACGTTAGTTATAGATTCCTACGATTCACTTCAGGTTTACTGTATCCCTCTGACCTTCTTATTGACGATGAAACACAGAAATTGCATCGGAATTAAATACAAAAGGCACAATGCCGACTTAAGTAGAAGAAAACTGACTCTTCTTACTGTCTATGATTTGAACCATTCCTGTGGCACTAGTTATAGATTCCGATACTTCACTTCAGGTTTACTGTATCCCTCTGACCTTCTTATTGACAATGAAACACAGGAATTGCATCGGAATTAAATATAAAAGGCACAATGCCGACTTAAGTACAAGAAAACTGACTCTTCTTACTGTCTATGTTTTGAACCATTCGTGTGACACTAGTTATAGATTTCGATGCTTCTTTTCAGGTATACTGTATCCTCCTGACCTTCTTATTGACGATGAAACACAGAAATTGCATCGGAATTAAATACAAAAGGCACAATGCCGACTTAAGTACAAGAAAACTGACTCTTCTTACTGTCTATGTTTTGAACCATTCCTGTGACACTAGTTATATATTCCGATGCTTCACTTCAGGTTTACAGTATCCCTCTGACCTTCTTATTGACGATGAAACACAGGAATTGCATCATAATTAAATACAAAAGGCACAATGCCGACTTAAGTACAAGAAAACTGACTCTTCTTACTTTCTATGTTTTGAACCATTCCTGTGACACTAGTTATGGATTCCGATGCTTCACTTCAGGTTTACCGTATCCCCCTGAACTTCTTATTGACGATGAAACACAGGAATTGCATCATAATTAAATACAAAAGGCACAATGCCGACTTAAGTAAAAGAAAACTGACTCTTCATACTGTCTTCGTTTTGAACCATTCCTGTGACACTAGTTATAGATTCCGATGCTTCACTTAAGGTTTACTGTATCCCTCTGACCTTCTTATTGACGATGAAACACAGAAATTGCTTCGGAATTAAATACAAAAGGCACAATGCCGACATAAGTACAAGATAACTGACTCTTCTTACTGTCTATACTTTGAACCATTCAAGTGACTCTCGTTATACTTTCAGATGCTTTACTTCAGGTCTACTGTATCCCTCTTACCCTCTTGTTGACGATGAAACACAGAATTTGCTTCGGAATTAAATACAAAGGGCACAATGCCGACTTAAGTACAAGATAACTGACTCTTCTTACTGTCTGTGTTTTGAACCATTCCTGTGACACTAGTTATAGATTCCGATGCTTCACTTCAGGTTTACAGTATCCCTGTGACCTTCTTATTGACGATGAAACACATATATTGCATCGGAATTAAATACCAAAGGCACAATGCCGACTTAAGTACAAGAAAACTGACTCTCCTTACTGTCTATGTTTTGAACCATTCATGTGACACTAGTTATAGATTCCGATGCTTCACTTAAGGTTTACTGTATCCCTCTGACCTTCTTATTGACGATGAAACCCAGAAATTGCTTCGGAATCAAATACAAAAGGCACAATGCCGACTTAAGTACAAGAAAACTGACTCTTCTTACTGTCTATGTTTTGAACCAATCCTGTGACACTAGTTATTTATTCTGATGCTTCACTTCAGGTTTACCGTATCCCTCTGACCTTCTTATTGACGATGATACACAGGAATTGCATCATAATTAAATACAAAAGGCACAATGCCGACTTAAGTACAAGAATACTGACTCTTCTTACTGTCTACGTTTTGAACCATTCCTGTGACACTAGTTATAGATTCCGATGCTTCACTTCAGGTTAACTGTATCACTCTGACCTTCTTATTGACGATGAAACACTGAATTTGCATCGAAATTAAATACAAAACGCACAATGCCGACTTAAGAACAAGAAAACTGACTCTTCTTACTGTCTATGATTTGAACCATTCCTGTGGCACTAGTTATAGATTCCGATGCTTCACTTCAGGTTTACTGTATCCCTCTGACCTCCTTATTGACGATGAACTCAGAAATTGCATCGGAATTAATTACAAAAGGCACAATGCCGACTTAAGTACAAGAAAACTGACTCTTCTTACTGTCTATGTTTTGGACCATTCATGTGACACTAGTTATAGATTCCGATGCTTTACTCCAGGTTTACTGTATCCCTCTGACCTTCGTATTGACGATGAAACACAGAAATTGCTTCGGAATTAAATACAAATGGCACAATGCCGACTTATGTACAAGAAAACTGACTCTTCTTACTGTCTATGTTTTGAACCATTCCTGTGAGACTAGTTATAGATTCCGATGCTTCACTTAATTTTTACTGTATCCCTCTGACCTTCTTATTGACGATGAAACACAGAAATTGCTTCGGAATTAAATACAAATGGCACAATGCCGACTTATGTGCAAGAAAACTGACTCTTCTTACTGTCTATGTTTGATCCATTCCTGTGACACTAGTTATAGATTCCGATGCTTCACTTCAGGTATACTGTATCCCTCTGACCTTCTTATTGCCGATGAAACATAGATATAGCATCGAAATTAAATAGAAAAGGAACAATGCCGACTTAAGTACAAGAAAACTGACTCTTCTTACTGTCTATGTTTTGAACCAATCCTGTGACACTAGTTAGAGATTCCGATGCTTCACTTCAGGTTTACTGATTCCTTCTGACCCTCTCATTAAAGATGAAATACAGATATTGCATCGGAATTAAATACAAAAGGCACAATGCCGACTTAAGTACAAGAAAACTGACTCTTCTTACTGTCTATGATTGAACCATTCCTGTGACACTAGTTATAGATTCCGATGCTTCACTTCAGGTTTACTGTATCCCTCTGACCTTCTTATTGACGATGAAACACAGAAATTGAATCAGAGTTAAATACAAAAGGCACAATGCCGACTTAAGTACAAGAAAACTGACTCTTCTTACTGTCTATGTTTTCAACCATTCCTGTGAGACTAGTTATAGATTCCGATGCTTCACTTCATTCTTACTGTATCCCTCGGACCTTCTTATTGACGATGAAACACAGAAATTGCATCGGAATTAAATAGAAAACTCACAATGCCGACTTAAGTTCAAGAAAACTGACTCTTCTTACTGTCTATGCTTTGAACCATTCCTGTGACACTAGTTATAGATTCCTATGCTTCACTTCAGGTTTACTGTATCCCTCTGACCTTCTTATTGACGATGAAACACAGAAATTGCATCGGAATTAAATACAACAGGCACAATGCCGACTTAAGTACAAGAAAACTGACTCTTCTTACAGTCTATGTTTTGAAACATTTCTGTGACACTAGTTATAGATTCCGATGCTTCACTTCAGGTTTACTGTATCCCTCTGACCTTCTTATTGACGATGAAACACAGAAATTGCAACGGAATTAAATAGAAAAGGCACAATGCCGACTTAAGTACAAGAAAACTGACTCTTCTTACTGCCTATGTTGTGAACCATTCCTGTGACACTAGTTATAGATTCCGATGCTTCACCTCAGGTTTACTGTATCCCTCTGACCTTCTTATTGACGATGAAACACAGAAATTGCATCGGAATTAAATACAAAAGACACAATGCCGACTTAAGTACAATAAAACTGACTCTTCTTACTGTCTATGTATTGAACCATTCCTGTGACACTAGTTATAGATTCCGATGCTTCACTTCTGGTTTACTGTATCCCTCTGACCTTCTTATTGACGATGAAACACAGAAATTGCATCGGAATTAAATACAAAAGGCACAATACCGACTTAAGTACAAGAAAACTGACTCTACTCACTGTCTATGTTTTGAACCATTCCTGTGGCACTAGTTATGGATTCCGATGCTTCACTTCAGGTTTACTGTATCCCTCTGACCATCTTATTGACGATGAAACACAGAAATTGCATCGGAATTAAATACAAAAGGCACAATTCCGACTTAAGTACAAGAAATCTGACTCTTCGTACTGTCTATACTGAACCATTCCTGTGACACTAGTTATTGATTCCGATGCTGCACTTCAGGTTTACTGTATCCCTCTGACCTTCTTATTGACGATGAAACATAGAAATTGCTTCGGAATTAAAAACAAAAGGCACAATGTCGACTTAAGTACAAGAAAACTGACTCTTCTAACTGTCTGTGTTTTGAACCATTCCCTTGACACTAGTTACAGATTCCAATGCTTCACTTCAGGTTTACAGTAACCCTCTGACCTTCTTATTGACAATGAAACACATATATTGCATCGGAATTAAATACAAAAGGCACAATGCCGACTTAAGTAAAACAAAACTGACTCTTCTGACTGTCTATGTTTTGAACCATTCCTGTGGCACTAGTTATAGATTCCGATGCTTCACTTCAGGTTTACTGTATTCCTCTGACCTCCTTATTGACGATGAACTCAGAAATTGCATCGGAATTAATTACAAAAGGCACAATCCCGACATAAGTACAAGAAAACTGACTCTTCTTACTGTCTATGCTATAAACCATTCATGTGACACTAGTTATAGATTCCGATGCTTTACTCCAGGTTTACTGTATCCCTCTGACCTTCTTATTGACGATGAAACACAGAAATTGCTTCGGAATTAAATACAAAGGGCATAATGCCGACTTAGGAACAAGATAACTGACTCTTCTTTCCGTCTGTGTTTTGAACCATTCCTGTGACACTAGTTATAGATTCCAATGCTTCACTTCAGGTTTACAGTAACCCTCTGACCTTCTTATTGACGATGAAACACATATATTGCATCGGAATTAAATACAAAAGGCACAATGCCGACTTAAGTACAAGGAAACTGACTCTTCTTACTGTCTATGTTTTGAACCATTCCTGTGACACTAGTTATAGGTTCCGATGCTTCACTTTAGGTTTACTGTATCCCACTGACCTTCGTATTGACGATGAAACACAGAAATTGCAACGGAATTAAATACAAAAGGCACAATGCCGACTTAAGTACAAGAAAACTGACTCTTCTTACAGTCTATGTTTTGAACCATTCCTGTGACACTAGTTATAGATTCCGATGCTTCACTTCAGGTTTACTGTATCTCTCTGACCTTCTAATTGACGATGAAACACAGAAATTGCATCGGAATTAAATACAAAAGTCACAATGCCGACTTGAGTACAAGAAAACTAACTCTTCTTACAGTCTATGCCTTGAATTATTTCTGTGACACTAGTTATGGATTCGGATGCTTCACTTCAGGTTTATTGTATCCCTCTGACCTTCTTATTGACGATGAAACACAGAAATTGCATCGGAATTAAACAGAAAAGGCACAATGCCGACTTAAGTACTAGAAAACTGACTCTTCTTACTGCCTATGTTGTGAACCATTCCTATGACACTAGTTATAGATTCCGATGCTTCACCTTGGGTTTACTGTATCCCTCTGACCTTCTTATTGACGATGAAACACAGAAATTACAACGGAATTATATACAAAATGCACAATGCCGACTTAAGTAAAAGAAAACTGACTCTCCTAACTGCCTATGTTTTGAACCATTCCAGTGACACTTGTTATAGATTCCGATGTTTCACTTCAAATTTACTGTATCCCTCTGACCTTCTTATTGACGATGAAACACAGAAATTGCATCGGAATTAAATACAAAAGGCAACAATGCCGACTTAAGTACAAGAAATCTGACTCTTCGTACTGTCTATGTTTGAACCATTCCCGTGACACCAGTTATAGATTCCGATGCTGCACTTCAGGTTTACTGTAACCCTCTGACCTTCTTATTGACGATGAAACACAGAAATTGCATCGGAATTAAATACATAAGGCACAATGCCGACTTAAGTACAAGAAAACTGACTCTTCTTACTGTCTATGTTTTGAACCATTCCTGTGACACTAGTAATGGATTCCGATGCTTCACTTCAGGTTTACTGTATCCCTCTGACCATCTTATTGACGATGAAACACAGAAATCGCATCGGAATTAAATACAAAAGGCACAATGCCGACTTAAGTACTAGAAATCTGACTCTTCATACTGTGTATGTTTGAACCATTCCTGTGACACTAGTTATAGATTCCGATGCTGCACTTCAGGTTTACCGTATCCCTCTGACCTTCTTATTGACGATGAAACACAGAAATTGCATCGGAGTCAAATACAAAAGGCAAAATGCCGAGTTACATACACGAAAACTGACTCTTCTTACAGTCTGTGCTTTGAACCATTCGTGGGACATTAGTTTTAGATTCCGATGCTTCACTTAAGGTTTACTGTATCCCTCTGACCTTCTTATTGACGATGAAACACAGAAATTGCTTCGGAATTAAAAACAAAAGGCACAATGTCGACTTAAGAACACGAAAACTGACTCTTCTTACTGTCTACGTTTTGAACTATTCCTGTGACACTAGTTATAGATTCCGATGCTTCACTTCAGGTTCACTGTATTCCTCTGACCTCCTTATTGACGATGAACTCAGAAATTGCATCGGAATTAATTACAAAAGGCACAATGCCGACTTAAGTACAAGAAAACTGACACTTCTTACTGTCTATGTTTTAAACCATTCATGTGACACTACTTATAGATTCCGATGCTTTACTCCAGGTTTACTGTATCCCTCTGACCTTATTATTGACGATGAAACACAGAAATTTCAACGGAATTATATGCAAAAGACACAATGCCGACTTAAGTACAAGAAAACTGACTCTTCTTACTGTCTATGATTTGAACCATTCCTGTGACACTAGTTATAGATTCCGATGTTTCACTTCAAATTTACTGTATCCCTCTGACCTTCTTATTGACGATGAAACACAGAAATTGCATCGGAATGAAATACAAAAGACACAATGCCGACTTAAGTACAATGAAACTGACTCTACTTACCGTCTAACATTTGAACCATTCCTGTTAACTAGTTATACATTCCGATGCTTCACCTCAGCTTTACTGTATCCCTCTGACGTTCTTATTGACGATGAAACACAGAAATTTCAACGGAATTATATGCAAAAGACACAATGCCGACTTAAGTACAAGAAAACTGACTCTTCTTACTGTCTATGATTTGAACCATTCCTGTGACACTAGTTATGGATTCCGATGCTTCACTTCATGTTTACTGTATCCCTCTGACCATCTTATTGACGATGAAACACAGAAATTGCATCGGAATTAAATACATAAGGCACAATTCCGACTTAAGTACAAGAAATCTGACTCTTCGTACTGTCTATGTTTGATTCATTCCTGTGACACTAGTTATAGATTCCGATGCTGCACTTCAGGTTTACTGTACCCCTCTGACGTTCTTATTGACGATGAAACACAGAAATTGTATCGGAAGTAGATACAAAAGGCACAATGCCGACTTAGGTACAAGAAAACTGACTCTTCTTATTGTCTATGCTTTGAACCATTACTGTGACACTAGTTATAGATTCTGCTGCGTCACTTCAGGTTTACTGTATCCCTCTGACTTTCTAATTGACGATGAAACACAGAAATAGCATCGGAGTTAAATTCAAAAGGCAAAATGCCGACTTAAGTACAAGAAAACTGACTCTTCTTACTGTCTATGTTTGAACCATTCCTGTGACACTAGTTATAGATTCCAATGCTTCACTTCAGGTTTACAGTAACCCTCTGACGTTCTTATTGACGATGAAACACAGAAATTGGATCGGAATTAAGTACAAAAGGCACAATGCCGACTTAAGTACAAGAAAACTGACTCTTCTTACTGTCTATGTATTGAACCATTCCTGTGACACTAGTTATTGATTCCGATGCTTCACTTCTGGTTCACTGTATCCCTCTGACCTTCTTATTAACGATGAAACACAGATATTGCATCGGAATTAAATACATAAGGCACAATGCCGACTTAAGTACAAGAAAACTGACTCTTCTCACTGTCTAAGTTTTGAACCATTCCTGTGACACTAGTTATGGATTCCGATGCTTCACTTCAGGTTTACTGTATCCCTCTGACCATCTTATTGACGTTGAAACACAGATATTGCATCGGAATTAAACACAAAAGGCACAATTCCGACTTAAGTACAAGAAATCTGACTCTTCGTATTGTCTATGTTTGAACCATTCCTGTGACACTAGTTATAGATTCCGATGCTGCACTTCAGGTTTACTGTATCCCTCTGACCTTCTTATTGACGATGAAACACAGATATTGTATCGGAAATAGATACAAAAGGCACAATGCCGACTTAGGTACAAGAAAACTGACTCTTCTTATTGTCTATGTTTCGAACCATTCCTGTGACACTAGTTATAGATTCTGCTGCGTCACTTCAGGTTTACTGTATCCCTCTGACCTTCTTATTGACGATGAAACACAGATATAGCATCGGAGTTAAATACAAAAGGCAAAATGATGACTTAATTACAAGAAAACTGACTCTTCTTACTGTCTACGTTTTGAACCATTCCTGTGACACTAGTTATAGATTCCGATGCTTCGCTTCAGGTTCACTGTATCCCTCTGACCTTCTTATTGACGATGAAACACTGAATTTGCATCGCAATTAAATACAAAGGGCACAATGCCTACTTAGGTTCCAGAAAACTGACTCTTCTTACTGTCTATGATTTGAAACATTCCTGTGGCACTAGTTATAGATCCCGATGCTTCACTTCAGGTTTACTGTATTCCTCTGACCTCCTTATTGACGATGAACTCAAAAATTGCATCGGAATTAATTACAAAAGGCACAATGCCGACTTAAGTACAAGAAAACTGACACTTCTTACTGTCTATGTTTTAAACCATTCATGTGACACTAGTTATAGATTCCGATGCTTTACTCCAGGTTTACTGTATCCCTCTGACCTTCCTATTGACGATGAAACACAGAAATTTCTTCGGAATTAAATACAAAGGGCACAATGCCGACTTGAGAACAAGATAACTGACTCCTCTTACTGTCTGTGTTTTGAACCATTCCTGTGACACTAGTTATAGATTCCAATGCTTCACTTCAGGTTTACAGTAACACTCTGACCTTCTTACTGACGATGAAACACATATATTGCATCGGAATTAAATACTAAAGGCACAATGCCGACTTAAGTACAAGAAAACTGACTCTTCTTACTGTCTATGTTTTGAACCATTCCTGTGGCACTAGTTATAGATTCCGATGCTTCACTTCAGGTTTACTGTATTCCTCTGACCTCCTTATTGACGATGAACTCAGAAATTGCATCGGAATTAATTACAAAAGGCACAATGCCGACTTAAGTACAAGAAAACTGACACTTCTTACTGTCTATGTTTTAAACCATTCATGTGACACTACTTATAGATTCCGATGCTTTACTCCAGGTTTACTGTATCCCTCTGACCTTCTTATTGACAATGAAACACAGAAATTGCTTCGGAATTAAATACAAAGGGCACAATGCCGACTTAAGAACAAGATAACTGACTCTTCTTACTGTCTGTGTTTTGAACCGTTCCTGTGACACTAGTTATAGATTCCGATGCTGCACTTCAGGTTTACTGTATCCCTCTGACCTACTTATTGACGATGAAACACAGAAATTGCATCGGAAATCTATACAAAAGGCACAATGCCGACTTAGGTACAAGAAAACTGACTCTTCTTACTGTCTATGTTTTGAACCATTCCTGTGACGCTAGTTATAGATTCTGCTGCGTCACTTCAGGTTTACTGTATCCGTCTGACCTTCTTATTGACGATGAAACACAGAAATAGCATCGGAGTTAAATACAAAAGGCAAAATGCCGACTTAAGTACAAGAAAACTGACTCTTCTTACAGTCTATGCTTTGAACCATTCGTGTGACATTAGTTATAGATTCCGATGCTTCACTTAAGGTTTACTGTATCCCTATGACGTTCTTATTGACGATGAAGCACAGAAATTGCTTCGGAATTAAAAACAAAAGGCACAATGTCGACTTAAGTACAAGAAAACTGACTCTTCTTACTGTCTATGTTTTGAACCATTCCTGTGACACTAGTTATAGATTCCGATGCTTCACTTCAGGTTTACCGTATCCCTCTGACCATCTTATTGACGATGAAACAGAGAAATTGCATCGGAATTAAATACAAATGGCACAATGCTGACTTAAGTACAAGAAAACTGACTCTTCTTACCGTCTACGTTTTGAACCATTCCTGTGACACTAGTTATAGATTCCGATGCTTCACTTCAGGTTTACTGTATACCCTCTGACCTTCTTATTGACGATGAAACACAGAAATTGCATCGGAATTAAATAGAAAAGGCACAATGCCGACTTAAGTACTAGAAAACTGACTCTTCTTACTGCCTATGTTGTGAACCATTCCTATGACACTAGTTATAGATTCCGATGCTTCACCTTGTGTTTACTGTATCCCTCTGACCTTCTTATTGACGATGAAACACAGAAATTACAACGGAATTATATACAAAAGGCACAATGCCGACTTAAGTAAAAGAAAACTGACTCTCCTAACTGCCTATGTTTTGAACCATTCCAGTGACACTAGTTATAGATTCCGATGTTTCACTTCAAATTTACTGTATCCCTCTGACCTTCTTATTGACGATGAAACACAGAAATTGCATTGGAATTAAATACAAAAGGCACAATGCCGACTTAAGTACAAGAAAACTGACTCTACTTACTGTCTATGTTTTGAACCATTCATGTGACACTACTTATAGATTACGATGCTTCACTTCAGGTTTACTGTATCCCTCTGACCTTTTTATTGACGATAAAACACAGAAATTGCATCGGAATTAAATACAAAAGGCACTATGACGACTTAAGTACAAGAAAACTGAGTCTTCTTACTGTCTATGTTTTGAACCATTCCTGTGACACTAGTTATAGATTCCGATGTTTCACTTGAAATTTACTGTATCCCTCTGACCTTCTTATTGACGATGAAACACAGAAATTGCATCGGAATTAAATACAAAAGACACAATGCCGACTTAAGTACAATAAAACTGACTCTTCTTACTGTCTAACATTTGAACCATTCCTGTGAAACTAGTTATAGATTCCGATGCTTCACCTCAGCTTTACTGTATCCCTCTGACGTTCTTATTGACGATGAAACACAGAAATTGCATCGGAATTAAGTACAAAAGGCACAATGCCGACTTAAGTACAAGAAAACTGACTCTTCTCACTGTCTATGTTTTGAACCATTCCTGTGACACAAGTTATGGATTCCGATGCTTCACTTCATGTTTACTGTATCCCTCTGACCATCTTATTGACGATGAAACACAGAAATTGCATCGGAATTAAATACAAAAGGCACAATTCCGACTTAAGTAAAAGAAATCTGACTCTTCGTACTGTCTATGTTTGAACCATTCTTGTGACACTAGTTATAGATTCCGATGCTGCACTTCAGGTTTACTGTACCCCTCTGACCTTCTTATTGACGATGAAACACAGAAATTGTATCGGAAATAGATACAAAAGGCACAATGCCGACTTAGGTACAAGAAAACTGACTCTTCTTATTGACTATGCTTTGAACCATTACTGTGACACTAGTTATAGATTCTGCTGCGTCACTTCAGGTTTACTGTATCCCTCTGACCTTCTTATTGACGATGAAACACAGAAATAGCTTCGGAGTTAAATACAAAAGGCAAAATGCCGACTTAAGTACAAGAAAACTGACTCTTCTTACAGTCTATGCTTTGAACCATTCGTGTGACATTAGTTATAGATTCCGATGCTTCACTTAAGGTTTACTGTATCCCTATGACCTTCTTATTGACGATGAAACACAGAAATTGCTTCGGAATTAAAAACAAAAGGCACAATGTCGGCTTCAGTGCAAGAAAACTGACTCTTCTTACTGTCTATGTTTTAAACCATTCATGTGACACTAGTTATAGATTCCGATGCTTTACTCCAGGTTTACTGTATCCCTCTGACCTTCTTATTGACGATGAAACACAGAAATTGCTTCGGAATTAAATACAAAGGGCACAGTGCCGACTTGAGAACAAGATAACTGACTCTTCTTACTGTCTGTGTTTTGAACCATTACTGTGACACTAGTTATAGATTCCAATGCTTCACTTCAGGTTTACAGTAACCCTCTGACGTTCTAATTCACGATGAAACACAGAAATTGCATCGGAATTAAGTACAAAAGGCTCAATGCCGACTTAAGTACAAGAAAACTGACTCTTCTTACTGTCTATGTATTGAACCATTCCTGTGACACTAGTTATAGATTCCGATGCTTCAGTTCTGGTTTACTGTATCCCTCTGACCTTCTTATTAACGATGAAACACAGAAATTGCATCGGAATTAGATACAAAAGGCACAATGCCGACTTAAGTACAAGAAAACTGACTCTTCTCACTGTCTAAGTTTTGAACCATTCCTGTGACACTAGTTATGGATTCCGATGCTTCACTTCAGGTTTACTGTATCCCTCTGCCCATCTTATTGACGTTGAAACACAGAAATTGCATCGGAATTAAATACAAAAGGCACAATTCCGACTTAAGTACAAGAAATCTGACTCTTCGTATTGTCTATGTTTGAACCATTCCTGTGACACTAGTTATAGATTCCGATGCTGCACTTCAGGTTTACTGTATCCCCCTGACCTTCTTATTGACGATGAAACACAGAAATTGTATCGGAAATAGATACAAAAGGCACAATGCCGACTTAGGTACAAGAAAATTGACTCTTCTTATTGTCTATGTTTTGAACCATTCCTGTGACACTAGTTATAGATTCTGCTGCGTCACTTCAGGTTTACTGTATCCCTCTGACCTTCTTATTGACGATGAAACACAGAAATTGCTTCGGAATTAAAAACAAAAGGCACAATGTCGACTTAAGTACAAGAAAACTGACTCTTCTTACTGTCTATGTTTTGAACCATTCCTGTGACACTAGTTATAGATTCCGATGCTTCACTTCAGGTTTACCGTATCCCTCTGACCTTCTTATTGACGATGAAATAGAGAAATTGCATCGGAATTGAATACAAAAGGCACAATGCCTACTTAGGTACCAGAAAACTGACTCTTCTTACTGTCTATGATTTGAAACATTCCTGTGGCACTAGTTATAGATTCCGATGCTTCACTTCAGGTTTATTGTATTCCTCTGAAATCCTTATTGACGTTGAACTCAAAAATTGCATCGGAATTAATTACAAAAGGCACAATGCCGACTTAAGTACAAGAAAACTGACACTTCTTACTGTCTATGTTTTAAACCATTCATGTGACACTAGTTATAGATTCCGATGCTTTACTCCAGGTTTACTGTATCCCTCTGACCTTCTTATTGACGATGAAACACAGAAATTTCTTCGGAATTAAATACAAAGGGCACAATGCCGACTTGAGAACAAGATAACTGACTCCTCTTACTGTCTGTGTTTTGAACCATTCCTGTGACACTAGTTATAGATTCCAATGCTTCACTTCAGGCTTACAGTAACACTCTGACCTTCTTAATGACGATGAAACACATATATTGCATCGGAATTAAATACAAAAGGCACAATGCCGACTTAAGTACAAGAAAACTGACTCTTCTTACTGTCTATGTTTTGAACCATTCCTGTGGCACTAGTTATAGATTCCGATGCTTCACTTCAGGTTTACTGTATTCCTCTGACCTCCTTATTGACGATGAAACACAGAAATTGCTTCGGAATTAAAAACAAAAGGCACAATGTCGACTTAAGTACAAGAAAACTGACTCTTCTTACTGTCTATGCTTTAAACCATTCATGTGACACTAGTTATAGATTCCGATGCTTTACTCCAGGTTTACTGTATCCCTCTGACCTTCTTATTGACGATGAAACACAGAAAGTGCTTCGGAATTAAATACAAAGGGCACAGTGCCGACTTGAGATCAAGATAATTGACTCTTCTTACTGTCTGTGTTTTGAACCATTACTGTGACACTAGTTATAGATTCCAATGCTTCACTTCATGTTTACAGTAACCCTCTGACGTTCTTATTGACGATGAAACACAGAAATTGCATCGGAATTAAGTACAAAAGGCACAATGCCGACTTAAGTACAAGAAAACTGACTCTTCTTACTGTCTATGTATTGAACCATTCCTGTGACACTAGTTATAGATTCCGATGCTTCACTTCTGGTTTACTGTATCCCTCTGACCTTCTTATTAACGATGAAACACAGAAATTGCATCGGAATTAAATACAAAAGGCACAATGCCGACTTAAGTACAAGAAAACTGACTCTTCTCACTGTCTAAGTTTTGAACCATTCCTGTGACACTAGTTATGGATTCCGATGCTTCACTTCAGGTTTACTGTATCCCTCGGACCATCTTATTGACGTTGAAACACAGAAATTGCATCGGAATTAAATACAAAAGGCACAATTCCGACTTAAGTACAAGAAATCTGACTCTTCGTATTGTCTATGTTTGAACCATTCCTGTGACACTAGTTATAGATTCCGATGCTGCACTTCAGGTTTACTGTATCCCTCTGACCTTCTTATTGACGATGAAACACAGAAATTGTATCGGAAATAGATACAAAAGGCACAATGCCGACTTAGGTACAAGAAAACTGACTCTTCTTATTGTCTATGGTTTGAACCATTCCTGTGACACTAGTTATAGATTCTGCTGCGTCACTTCAGGTTTACTGTATCCCTCTGACCTTCTTATTGACGATGAAACACAGAAATAGCATTGGAGTTAAATACAAAACGCAAAATGCCGACTTAAGTACAAGAAAACTGACTCTTCCTACAGTCTATGCTTTGAACCATTCGTGTGACATTAGTTATAGATTCCGATGCTTCACTTAAGGTTTACTGTATCCCTATGACCTTCTTATTGACGATGAAACACAGAAATTGC
Organism: Schistocerca piceifrons; assembly: GCF_021461385.2. Lineage (NCBI taxonomy): Eukaryota > Metazoa > Arthropoda > Insecta > Orthoptera > Acrididae > Schistocerca > Schistocerca piceifrons. Next base: position 6,061 of record NW_025727412.1, on the reverse strand, counting down.
TTCGGAATTAAAAACAAAAGGCACAATGTCGACTTAAGTACAAGAAAACTGACTCTTCTTACTGTCTATGCTTTGAACCATTCCTGTGACACTAGTTATAGATTCCGATGCTTCACTTCAGGTTTACCGTATCCGTCTGACCTTCTTATTGACGATGAAATAGAGAAATTGCATCGGAATTAAATACAAAAGGCACAATGCTGACTTAAGTACAAGAAAACTGACTCTTCTTACTGTCTACGTTTTGAACCATTCCTGTGACACTAGTTATAGATTCCGATGCTTCGCTTCAGGTTCACTGTATCCCTCTGACCTTCTTATTGACGATGAAACACTGAATTTGCATCGCAATTAAATACAAAAAGCACAATGCTTACTTAGGTACCAGAAAACTGACTCTTCTTACTGTCTATGATTTGAAACATTCCTGTGGCACTAGTTATAGATTCCGATGCTTCACTTCAGGTTTACTGTATTCCTCTGACCTCCTTATTGACGATGAACTCAAAAATTGCATCGGAATTAATTACAAAAGGCACAATGCCGACTTAAGTACAAGAAAACTGACACTTCTTACTGTCTATGTTTTAAACCATTCATGTGACACTAGTTATAGATTCCGATGCTTTACTCCAGGTTTACTGTATCCCTCTGACCTTCTTATTGACGATGAAACACAGAAATTTCTTCGGAATTAAATACAAAGGGCACAATGCCGACTTGAGAACAAGATAACTGACGCCTCTTACTGTCTGTGTTTTGAACCATTCCTGTGACACTAGTTATAGATTCCAATGCTTCACTTCAGTCTTACAGTAACACTCTGACCTTCTTAATGACGATGAAACACATATATTGCATCGGAATTAAATACAAAAGGCACAATGCCGACTTAAGTACAAGAAAACTGACTCTTCTTACTGTCTATGTTTTGAACCATTCCTGTGGCACTAGTTATGGATTCCGATGCTTCACTTCAGGTTTACTGTATTCCTCTGACCACCTTATTGACGATGAACTCAGAAATTGCATCGGAATTAATTATAAAAGGCACAATGCCGACTTAAGTACAAGAAAACTGACACTTCTTACTGTCTATGTTTTAAACCATTCATGTGACACTACTTATAGATTCCGATGCTTTACTCCAGGTTTACTGTATACCTCTGACCTTCTTATTGGCGATGAAACACAGAAATTGCTTCGGAATTAAATACAAATGGCACAATGCCGACTTAAGAACAAGATAACTGACTCTTCTTACTGTCTGTGTTTTGAACCATTCCTGTGACACTAGTTATAGATTCCGATGCTTCACTTCAGGTTTACAGTAACCCTCCGACCTTCTTATTGACGATGAAACACATATATTGCATCGAAATTAAATACAAAAGGCACAATGCCGACTTAAGTACAAGAAAACTGACTCTTCTTACTGTCTATGTTTTGAACCATACCTGTGACACTAGTTATAGATTCCGATGCTTCACTTTAGGTTTACTGTATCCCACTAACCTTCGTATTGTCGATGAAAGACAGAAATTGCATCGGAATTAAATAGAAAAGGCACAATGCCGACTAAAGTACTAGAAAACTGACTCTTCTTACTGCCTATGTTGTGAACCATTCCTGTGACACTAGTTATAGATTCCGATGCTTCACCTCGGGTTTACTGTATCCCTCTGACCTTATTATTGACGATGAAACACAGAAATTGCAACGGAATTATATACAAAAGGCACAATGCCGACTTAAGTACAAGAAAACTGACTCTTCTCACTGTCTATGTTTTGAACCATTCCTGTGACACTAGTTACGGATTCCGATGCTTCACTTCAGGTTTACTGTATCTATCTGACCATCTTATTGACGATGAAACACAGAAATTGCATCGGAATTAAATACAAAAGGCACAATTCCGACTTAAGTACAAGAAATCTGACTCTTCGTACTGTCTATGTTTGAACCACTCCTGTGACACTAGTTATAGATTCCGATGCTGCACTTCAGGTTTACTGTATCCCTCTGACCTACTTATTGACGATGAAACACAGAAATTGCATCGGAAATAGATACAACAGGCACAATTCGGACTTAAGTACAAGAAATCTGACTCTTCGTACTGTCTATGTTTGAACCACTCCTGTGACACTAGTTATAGATTCCGATGCTGCACTTCAGGTTTACTGTATCCCTCTGACCTACTTATTGACGATGAAACACAGAAATTGCATCGGAAATAGATACAAAAGGCACAATGCCGACATAGGTACAAGAAAACTGACTCTTCTTACTGTCTATGTTTTGAACCATTCCTGTGACACTAGTTATAGATTCAGCTGCGTCACTTCAGGGTTACTGTATCCGTCTGACCTTCTTATTGACGATGAAACACAGAAATAGCATCGGAGTTAAATACAAAAGGCAAAATGCCGACTTAAGTACAAGAAAACTGACTCTTCTTACAGTCTATGCTTTGAACCATTCGTGTGACATTAGTTATAGATTCTGATGCTTCACTCCAGGTTTATTTTATCCCTTGGACCTTCTTATTGCCGATGAAACAGAGAAATTGCATCGGAATTAAAAACAAAAGGCACAATGTCGACTTAAGTACAGGAAAACTGACTCTTCTTACTGTCTATGTTTTGAACCATTCCTGTGACACTAGTTATAGATTCCGATGCTTCACTTCAGGTTTACCGTATCCCTCTGACCTTCTTATTGACGATGAAACAGAGAAATTGCATCGGAATTAAATACAAATGGCACAATGCTGACTTAAGTACAAGAAAACTGACTCTTCTTACTGTCTACGTTATGAACCATTCCTGTGACAATAGTTATAGATTCCGATGCTTCACTTCAGGTTTACTGTATACCCTCTGACCTTCTTATTGACGATGAAACACTGAATTTGCATCGCAATTAAATACAAAAGGCACAATGCCTACTTAGGTACAAGAAAACTGACTCTTCTTACAGTCTATGTTTTGAACCATTCCTGTGACACTAGTTATAGATTCCTATGCTTCACTTCAGGTTTGCTGTATCCCTCTGACCTTATTATTGACGATGAAACACAGAAATTGCATCGGAATTAAATACAAAAGGCACAATGCCGACTTGAGTACTATAAAACTGACTCTTCTTACAGTCTATGTTTTGAACCATTTCTGTGACACTAGTTATAGATTCGGATGCTTCACTTCAGGTTTACTGTATCCCTCTGACCTTCTTATTGACGATGAAACACAGAAATTGCATCGGAATTAAATAGAAAAGGCACAATGCCGACTTAAGTACTAGAAAACTGACTCTTCTTACTGGCTATGTTTTGAACCATTCCTATGACACTAGTTATAGATTCCGATGCTTCAGCTCGGGTTTACTGTATCCCTCTGACCCTCTTATTGACAATGAAACACAGAAATTGCAACGGAATTATATACTAAAGGCACAATGATGACTTAAGTACAAGAAAACTGACTCTTCTAACTGCCTATGTTTTGAACCATTCCTGTGACACTAGTTGTAGATTCCGATGTTTCACTTCAAATTTACTGTATCCCTTTGACCTTCCTATTGACGATGAAACACAGAAATTGCATCGGAATTAAATACAAAAGGCACAATGCCGAATTAAGTACAAGAAAACTGACTCCTCTTACTGTCTATGTTTTGAACCATTCATGTGACACTAGTTATAGATTACGATGCTGCACTTCAGGATTACTGTATCCCTCTGACCGTCTTATTGACGATGAAACACAGAAATTGCATCGGAATTAAATACAAAAGGCACAATGCCGACTAAAGTACAAGAAGACTGACTCTTCTTACTGTCTATGTATTGAACCATTCCTGTGACACTAGTTATGGATTCCGATGCTTCACTTCAGGTTTACTGTATCCCTCTGACCATCTTATTGACGATGAAACACAGAAATTGCATCGGAATTAAATACAAAAGGAACAATGCCGACTTAAGTACAAGAAATCTGACTCTTCGTACTGTCTATGTTTGAACCATTCCTGTGACACTAGTGATAGATTCCGATGCTGCACTTCAGGTTTACTGTATTCCTCTGACCTCCTTATTGACGATGAACTCAGAAATTGCATCGGAATTTATTACAAAAGGCACAATGCCGACTTAAGTGCAAGAAAACTGACACTTCTTACTGTCTATGTTTTAAACCATTCATGTTACACTACTTATAGATTCCGATGCTTTACTCCAGGTTTACTGTATCCCTCTGACCTTCTTATTGACGATGTAACACAGAAATTGCTTCGGAATTAAATACAAAGTGCACAATGCCGACTTAAGGATAAGATAACTGACTCTTCTTACTGTCTGTGTTTTGAACCATTCCTTTGACACTAGTTATAGATTCCGATGCTTCACTTCAGGTTTACAGTAACCCTCCGACCTTCTTATTGACGATGAAACACATATATTGCATCGAAATTAAATACAACACTCACAATGCCGACTTAAGTACAAGAAAACTGACTCTTCTTACTGTCTATGTTTTGAACCATTCCTGTGACACTAGTTATAGATTCCGATGCTTCACTTCAGGTTTACTGTATCTCTCTGACCTTCTAATTGAGGATGAAACACAGAAATTGCATCGGAATTAAATACAAAAGTCACAATGCGGACTTAAGTACAAGAAAACTGACTCTTCTTACAGTCTATGTTTTGAACCATTCCTGTGACACTAGTTATAGATTCCTATGCTTCACTTCAGGTTTACTGTATCCCTCTGATCTTCTTATTGACGATGAAACACAGAAATTGCATCGGAATTAAATACAAAAGGCACAATGCCGACATAAGTACAAGAAAACTGACTCTTCTTACAGTCTATGTTTTGAACCATTTCTGTGACACTAGTTATAGATTCCGATGCTTCACTTCAGGTTTACTGTATCCCTATGACCTTGTTATTGACGATGAAACACAGAAATTGCATCGGAATTAAATACAAAAGGCACAATGCCGACTAGAGTACTAGAAAACTGTCTCTTCTTACTGCCTATGTTGTGAGCCATTCCTGTGACACTAGTTATAGATTCCGATGCTTCACTTCAGGTTTACAGTAACCCTCCGACCTTCTTATTGACGATGAAACACATATATTGCATCGAAATTAAATACAACACTCACAATGCCGACTTAAGTACAAGAAAACTGACTCTTCTTACTGTCTATGTTTTGAACCATTCCTGTGACACTAGTTATAGATTCCGATGTTTCACTTCAAATTTACTGTATCCCTCTGACCTTCTTGTTGGAGATGAAACACAGAAATTGCATCGGAATTAAATACAAAAGGCACAATGCCGACTTAAGTACAAGAATACTGACTCTTCTTACTGTCTATGTTTTGAACCATTCACGTGACACTAGTTATAGATTACGAGGCTTCACTTCAGGTTTACTGTGTCCCTCTGACCATTTTATTGACGATGAAACACAGAAATTGCAGCGGAATAAAATACAAAAGGCACAATGCCGACTTAAGTACAAGAAAACTGACTCTTCTTAGTGTCTATGTTTTGAACCATTCCTGTGACAGTAGTTATGGATTCCGATACTTCTCTTCAGGTTTACTGTATCCCTCTGACCATCTTATTGACGATGAAACACAGAGATTGCATCGGAATTAAATACAAAAGGAGCAATGCCGACTTAAGTAAAAGAAATCTGACTCTTCGTACAGTCTATGTTTGAAGCATTCCTGTGACACTAGTTATAGATTCCGATGCTGCACCTCAGGTTTACTGTATCCCTCTGACCTTCTTATTGACGATGAAACACAGAAATTACATCGGAATTAAATACAAAAGGCACAATGCCGACTTAGGTACAAGAAAATTGACTCTTCTCACTGTCTATGTTTTGAACCATTCCTGTGAGACTAGTTATTGATTCCGCTGCGTCACTTCAGGTTTACTGTATCCCTCTGACCTTCTTATTGACAATGAAACACAGAAATTGCATCGGAGTTAAATACAAAAGGCAAAATGCCGACTTAACTACATGAAA
>NW_025727411.1:0-70446 GCF_021461385.2 Schistocerca piceifrons | reverse complement strand
TAGATTGCGATGCTTCACTTCTGGTTTACCGTATCCCACTCACCTTCTTATTGACGATAAAACACAGAAATTGCATCGGAATTAAATAGAAAAGGCAAATGCCGACTTATGTACAAGAAAACTGACCATTCTTACAGTCTGTGTTTTGAACCATTCGTGTGACACTAGTTATAGATTCCGATGCTTCACGTAAGGTTTACTGTATCCCTCTGACCTTCTTATTGACGATGAAACACAGAAATTGCTTCGGAACTAAATACAAAAGGCACAATGCCGACTTAAGTACAAGAAAACTGACAGTTCTAACTGTCTAAGTTTTGAACCATTCCTGTGACACTAGTTATGGATTCCGATGCTTCACTTCAGGTTTACCGTACCCCTTGACCTTCTTATTGACGATGAAACACAGAAATTGCTTCGGAATTAAATACAAAAGGCACAATGCCGACTAAAGTACAAGTAAACTGACTCTTCTTACTGTCTACGTTTTGAATCATTCCTGTGACACCAGTAATAGTTTTCCGATGCTTCACTTCAGGTTCACTGTATCCCTCTGACCTTCTTATTGACGATGAAACACAGAAGTTGCATCGGAATTAAATAAAAAAGGCACAATGCCGACTAAAGTACAAGAAAACTGACTCTTCTTACTGTCTACGTTTTGAATCATTCCTGTGACACTAGTAACAGATTCCGATGCTTCACTTCAGGTTCACTGTATCCCTCTGACCTTCATATTGACGATGAAACACTGAATTAGCATCGAAATTTAAAAAAAAAGGCACAATGCCGACTTAAGTACAAGAAAACTGACTCTTCTTACTGTCTATGATTTGAACCATTCCTGTGGCACTAGTTATAGATTCCGATGCTTCACTTCAGGTTTACTGTATCCCTCTGACCTCCTTATTGACGATGAACTCAGAAATTGCATCGGAATTAACTACAAAAGGCACAATGCCGACTTAAGTACAAGAAAGCTGACTCTTCTTACTGTCTATGTTTTGAACCATTCATGTGACACTAGTTATAGATTACGATCGTTTACTCCACGTGTACTGTATCCCTCTGACCTTCTTATTGACGATGAAACACAGAAATTGCTTCGGAGTTAAATACAAAGTGCACAATGCCGACTTAAGTACAAGATAACATACTCTTCTTACTGTCTGTGTTTTGAACCATTCCTGGGACACTAGTTATAGATTCCGATGCTTCACTTCTGGTGTACTGTAACCCTCTGACCTTCTTATTGACGATGTAACACAGAAATTGCATCGGAATTAAATACAAAAGGCACAATGCCGACTTAAGTACAAGAAAACTGACTCTTCTTACTGTCTATGATTTTGAACCATTCATGTTACACTAGTTATAGATTATGATGCTTCACTTCAGGTTTACTGTATCCCTCTGACCTTTTTATTGACGATGAAACACAGAAATTGCATCGGAATTAAATACAAAAGGCACAAAGCCGACTTAAGTACAAGAAATCTGACTCCTCTTACTGTCGGTGTTTTTGAACCATTCCTGTGGTACTAGTTATGGATTCCGATGCTTCACTTCAGGTTTACTGTATCCCTCTGACCATCTTATTGACGATGAAACACAGAAATTTCATCGGAATTAAATACAAAAGGCACAATGCCGACTTAAGTACAAGAAAACTGACTCTTCTTACTGTCTATGTTTTGAACCATTCGTGTGACACTAGTTATGGATTCCGATGCTTCACTTCAGGTTTACCGTACCCCTTGACCTTCTTATTGACGATGAAACACAGAAATTGCTTCGGAATTAAATACAAAAGGCACAATGCCGACTAAAGTACAAGAAAACTGACTCTTCTTACTGTCTGCGTTTTGAATCATTCCTGTGACACCAGTAATAGATTCCGATGCTTCACTTCAGGTTCACTGTATCCCTCTGACCTTCCTATTGACGATGAAACACTGAATTTGCATCGAAATTTAATAAAAAGGCACAATGCCGACTTAAGTACAAGAGAACTGACTCTTCTTACTGTCTATGTTTTGAACCATTCCTGTGACACTAGTTATACATTCCGATGCTTCACTTCAGGTTTACTGTATCCCTCTGCCTCCTTATTGACGATGAACTCAGAAATTGCATCGGAATTAACTACAAAAGGCACAATGCCGACTTAAGTACAAGAAAACTGACTCTTCTTACTGTCTATGTTTTGAACCATTCATGTCACACTAGTTATAGATTACGATCGTTTACTCCAGGTTTACTGTATCCCTCTGACCTTCTTATTGGACGATGAAACACAGAAATTGCTTCGGAGTTAAATACAAAGTGCACAATGCCGACTTAAGTACAAGATAACAGACTCTTCTTACTGTCTGTGTTTTGAACCATTCCTGGGACACTAGTTATAGATTCCGATGCTTCACTTCTGGTGTACTGTAACCCTCTGACCTTCTTATTGACGATGTAACACAGAAATTGCATCGGAATTAAATACAAAAGGCACAATGCCGACTTAAGTACAAGAAAACTGACTCTTCTTACTGTCTATGATTTGAACCATTCATGTTACACTAGTTATAGATTATGATGCTTCACTTCAGGTTTACTGTATCCCTCTGACCTTTTTATTGACGATGAAACACAGAAATTGCATCGGAATTAAATACAAAAGGCACAATGCCGACTTACGTACAAGAAAACTGACTCTTCTTACAGTCTATGCTTAGAACCATTCGTGGGACATTAGTTATAGATTCCGATGCTTCACTTAAGGTTTACTGTATCCCTCTGACCTTCTTAATGACGATGAAACACAGAAGTTGCTTCGGAATTGAAAACAAAAGGCAGAATGTCGACTTAAGTACAAGAAAACTGACTCTTCTTACTGTCTATGTTTTAAACCATTCATGTGACGCTACTTATAGATTCCGATGCTTTACTCCAGGTTTACTGTATCCCTCTGACCTTCTTATTGACGATCAAAACACAGAAATTGCTTCGGAATTAAATACAAAGGGCACAATGGCGACTTAAGAATAAGATAACTGACTCTTCTTACTGTCTGTGCTTTGAACCATTACTGTGACACTAGTTATAGATTCCGATGCTTCACTTCAGGTTTACTGTATCTCTCTGACCTTCTAATTGAGGATGAAACACAGATATTGCATCGGAATTAAATACAAAAGTCACAATGCGGACTTAAGTACAAGAAAACTGACTCTTCTTACAGTCTATGTTTTGAACCATTCCTGTGACACTAGTTATAGATTTCTATGCTTCACTTCAGCTTTACTGTATCCCTCTGATCTTCTTACTGACGATGAAACACAGAAATTGCATCGGAATTAAATACAAAAGGCACAATGCCGACATAAGTACAAGAAAACTGACTCTTCTTACAGTCTATGTTTTGAACCATTTCTGTGACACTAGTTATAGATTCCGATGCTTCACTTCAGGTTTACTGTATCCCTATGACCTTGTTATTGACGATGAAACACAGAAATTGCATCGGAATTAAATACAAAAGGCACAATGCCGACTAAAGTACTAGAAAACTGTCTCTTCTTACTGCCTATGTTGTGAACCATTCCTGTGACACTAGTTATAGCTTCCGATGCTTCACCTCGGGTTTACTGTACCCCTCTGACCTTCTTATTGACGATGAAACACAGAAATTGCAACGGAATTATATACAAAAGGCACAATGCCGACTTAAGTACAAGAAAACTGACTCTTCTTACTGTCTATGTTTTGAACCATTCCTGTGACACTAGTTATAGATTCCGATGTTTCACTTCTAATTTACTGTATTCCTCTGACCTTCTTGTTGAAGATGAAACACAGAAATTGCATCGGAATTAAATACAAAAGGCACAATGCCGACTTAAGTACAAGAATACTGACTCTTCTTACTGTCTATGTTTTGAACCATTCACGTGACACTAGTTATAGATTACGATGCTTCACTTCAGGTTTACTGTATCCCTCTGACCATTTTATTGACGATGAAACACAGAAATTGCAGCGGAATTAAATACAAAAGGTACAATGCTGACTTAAGTACAAGAAAACTGACTCTTCTTAGTGTCTATGTTTTGAACCATTCCTGTGACAGTAGTTATGGATTCCGATACTTCTCTTCAGGTCTACTGTATCCCTCTGACTATCTTATTGACGATGAAACACAGAGATTGCATTGGAATTAAATACAAAAGGAGCAATGCCGACTAAAGTAAAAGAAATCTGACTCTTCGTACTGTCTATGTTTGAACCATTCCTGTGATACTAGTTATAGATTCCGATGCTGCACCTCAGGTTTACTGTATCCCTCTGACCTTCTTATTGACGATGAAACACAGAAATTACATCGGAATTAAATACAAAAGGCACAATGCCGACTTAGGTACAAGAAAATTGACTCTTCTCACTGTCTATGCTTTTAACCATTCCTGTGAGACTAGTTATTGATTCTGCTGCGTCACTTCAGGTTTACTGTATCCCTCTGACCTTCTTATTGACAATGAAACACAGAAATTGCATCGGAGTTAAATACAAAAGGCAAAATGCCGACTTAAGTACATGAAAGCTGACTCTTGTTACAGTCTATGCTTTGAACCATTCGTGTGACATTAGTTATAGATTCCGATGCCTCACTTCAGGTTTACCGTAACCCTCTGACCTTCTTATTGACGATGAAACGCATATATTGCTTCGGAATTAAATACAAAAGGCACAATGCCGACTTAAGTACAAGAAAACTGACTCTTCTTACTGTCTATGTTTTGAACCATTCCTGTGACCCTAGTTATAGATTCCGATGATTCACTTTAGGTTTACTGTATCCCACTGACCTTCTTATTGACGACGAAACACAGAAATTACATAGGAATTAAATACAAAAGGCACAATGCCGACTTAAGTACAAGAAAACTGACTCTTCTTACAGTCTATGGTTTGAACCATTCCTGTGACACTAGTTATAGATTCCGATGCTTCACTTCAAGTTTACTGTATCTCTCTGACCTTCTTATTGACGATGGAACATAGAAATTGCATCGGAATTAAATACAAAAGGCACAATGCCGACTTAAGTGCAAGAAAACTGACCCTTCTTACAGTCTATGGTTTGAACCATTCATGTGACACTAGTTATAGATTCCGATGCTTAACTCCAGGTTTACTGTATCCCTCTGACCTTCTTATTGACGATGAAACAAAGAAATTGCCTCGGAAGTAAATACAAAAAGCACAATGCCGACTTAAGTACAAGAAAACTGACTCTTCTTACTGTCTATGTTTTGAACCATTCCTGTGACACTAGATATAGATTGCGATGCTTCACTTCAGATTTACTGTATCCCTCTGATTTTCTTATTGACGATGAAACACAGAAAATGCATCGGAATTAAATACAATAAGCACAATGCAGACTTAAGTACAAGAAAACTGACTCTTCTTACTGTCTATGTTTTGAACCATTCCTGTGACCCTAGTTATAGATTCCGATGATTCACTTTAGGTTTACTGTATCCCACTGACCTTCTTATTGACGACGAAACACAGAAATTACATAGGAATTAGATACAAAAGGCACAATGCCGACTTAAGTACAAGAAAACTGACTCTTCTTACAGTCTATGGTTTGAACCATTCCTGTGACACTAGTTATAGATTCCGATGCTTCACTTCAGGTTTACTGTATCCCTCTGACCCTCTTATTGACGATGAAACACAGAAATGGCATCGGAATTAAATACAAAATACACAATGCCGACTTAGGTACAAGAAAACTGACTCTTCTTACTGCCTATGTTTTGAACCATTCCTGTGACACTAGTTATAGAATCTGCTGCCTCACTTGAGGTTTACTGTATCCCTCTGATGTTTGTATTGACGATGAAACACAGAAATTGCATCGGAATTACATACAAAAGGCACAATGCCGACTTAAGTACAAGAAAACTGACTCTTCTTACTGTCTAAGTTTTGAACAATTCCTGTGACACTAGTTATAGATTCCGATGCTTCACTTCAGGTTTACTGTATCCCTCTGACCATCTTATTGACGATGAAACACAGAAATTGCATCGGAATTAAATACAAAAGGCACAATGCCGACTTAAGTACAAGAAAACTCACTCTTCTTACTGTCTATGTTTGAACCATTCCTGTGACACAAGTTATAGATTCCGATGCTTCACTTCAGGTTTACTGTATCCCTCTGACCTTCTTATTGACGATGAAACACAGAAATTTCATCGGAGTTAAATACAAAAGGCAAAATGCCGACTTAAGTACAAGAAAACTGACTCTCCTTACAGTCTATGTTTTGAACCATTCGTGTGACACTAGTTATAGATTGCGATGCTTCACTTCAGGTGTACCGTATCCCACTCACCTTCTTATTGACGATAAAACACAGAAATTGAATCGGAATTAAATACAAAAGGCAAATGCCGACTTATGTACAAGAAAACTGACCATTCTTACAGTCTGTGTTTGAACCATTCGTGTGACACTAGTTATAGATTGCGATGCTTCACTTAAGGTTTACTGTATCCCTCTGACCTTCTTATTGACGATGAAACACAGAAATTGCTTCGGAACTAAATACAAAAGGCACAATGCCGACTTAAGTACAAGAAACTGACAGTTCTAACTGTCTAAGTTTTGAACCATTCCTGTGACACTAGTTATGGATTCCGATGCTTCACTTCAGGTTTACCGTATCCCTCTGACCTTCTTATTGACGATGAAACACAGAAATTGCATCGGAATTAAATACAAAAGGCACAATGCCGACTAAAGTACAAGAAAACTGACTCTTCTTACTGTCTACGTTTTGAATCATTCCTGTGACACTAGTAATAGATTCCGATGCTTCACTTCAGGTTCACTGTATCCCTCTGACCTTCTTATTGACGATGAAACACTGAATTTGCATCGAAATTTAATAAAAAGGCACAATGCCGACTTAAGTACAAGAAAACTGACTCTTCTTACTGTCTATGTTTTGAACCATTCCTGTGACACTAGTTATACATTCCGATGCTTCACTTCAGGTTTACCGTATCCCTCTGACCTTCTTATTGACGATGAAACACAGAAGTTGCATCGGAATTAAATACAAAAGGGCACAATGCCGACTAAAGTACAAGAAAACAGACTCTTCTTACTGTCTATGTTTTGAACCATTCCTGTGACACTAGTTATAGATTCCGATGCTTCACTTCAGGTTTACTGTATCCCTCTGACCTTCTTATTGACGATGAAACACAGAAATTGCATCGGAATTAAATACAAAAGGCACAATGCCGACTAAAGTACAAGAAAACTGACTCTTCTTACTGTCTACGTTTTGAATCATTCCTGTGACACTAGTAATAGATTCCGATGCTTCACTTCAGGTTCACTGTATCCCTCTGACCTTCTTATTGACGATGAACCGCTGAATTTGCATCGAAATTTAAAAAAAAAGGCACAATGCCGACTTAAGTACAAGAAAAACTGACTCTTCTTACTGTCTATGATTTGAACCATTCCTGTGGCACTAGTTATAGATTCCGATGCTTCACTTCAGGTTTACTGTATCTCTCTGACCTCCTTATTGACGATGAACTCAGAAATTGCATCGGAATTAACTACAAAAGGCACAAAGCCGACTTAAGTACAAGAAAAACTGACTCTTCTTACTGTCTATGTTTTGAACCATTCATGTGACACTAGTTATAGATTACGATCGTTTACTCCAGGTTTACTGTATCCCTCTGACCTTCTTATTGACGATGAAACACAGAAATTGCTTCGGAGTTAAATACAAAGTGCACAATGCCGACTTAAGTACAAGAAAACTGACTCTCCTTACAGTCTACGTTTTGAAACCATTCGTGTGACACTAGTTATAGATTGCGATGCTTCACTTCAGGTGTACCGTATACCACTCACCTTCTTATTGACGATAAAACACAGAAATTGCATCGGAATTAAATACAAAAGGCAAATGCCGACTTATGTACAAGACAAACTGACCATTCTTACAGTCTGTGTTTTGAACCATTCGTGTGACACTAGTTATAGATTGCGATGCTTCACTTAAGGTTTACTGTATCCCTCTGACCTTCTTATTGACGATGAAACACAGAAATTGCTTCGGAACTAAATACAAAAGGCACAATGCCGACTTAAGTACAAGAAAACTGACTCTTCTTACTGTCTATGTTTTGAACCATTCCTGTGACACTAGATATAGATTGCGATGCTTCACTTCAGATTTACTGTATCCCTCTGATTTTCTTATTGACGATGAAACACAGAAAATGCATCGGAATTAAATACAATAAGAACAATACAGACTTAAGTACAAGAAAACTGATTCTTCTTACTGTCTATGTTTTGAACCATTCCTGTGACCCTAGTTATAGATTCCGATGATTCACTTTAGGTTTACTGTATCCCACTGACCTTCTTATTGACGACGAAACACAGAAATTACATAGGAATTAGATACAAAATGCACAATGCCGACTTAAGTACAAGAAAACTGACTCTTCTTACAGTCTATGGTTTGAACCATTCCTGTGACACTAGTTATAGATTCCGATGCTTCACTTCAGGTTTACTGTATCCCTCTGACCCTCTTATTGACGATGAAACACAGAAATGGCATCGGAATTAAATACAAAATACACAATGCCGACTTAGGTACAAGAAAACTGACTCTTCTTACTGCCTATGTTTTGAACCATTCCTGTGACACTAGTTATAGAATCTGCTGCCTCACTGAGGTTTACTGTATCCCTCTGATGTTTGTATTGACGATGAAACACAGAAATTGCATCGGAATTACATACAAAAGGCACAATGCCGACTTAAGTACAAGAAAACTGACTCTTCTTACTGTCTAAGTTTTGAACAATTCCTGTGACACTAGTTATAGATTCCGATGCTTCACTTCAGGTTTACTGTATCCCTCTGACCATCTTATTGACGATGAAACACAGAAATTGCATCGGAATTAAATACAAAAGGCACAATGCCGACTTAAGTACAAGAAAACTCACTCTTCTTACTGTCTATGTTTGAACCATTCCTGTGACACAAGTTATAGATTCCGATGCTTCACTTCAGGTTTACTGTATCCCTCTGACCTTCTTATTGACGATGAAACACAGAAATTTCATCGGAGTTAAATACAAAAGGCAAAATGCCGACTTAAGTACAAGAAAACTGACTCTCCTTACAGTCTATGTTTTGAACCATTCGTGTGACACTAGTTATAGATTGCGATGCTTCACTTCAGGTGTACCGTATCCCACTCACCTTCTTATTGACGATAAAACACAGAAATTGCATCGGAATTATATACAAAAGGCAAATGCCGACTTATGTACAAGAAAACTGACCATTCTTACAGTCTGTGTTTTGAACCATTCGTGTGACACTAGTTATAGATTGCGATGCTTCACTTAAGGTTTACTGTATCCCTCTGACCTTCTTATTGACGATGAAACACAGAAATTGCTTCGGAACTAAATACAAAAGGCACAATGCCGACTTAAGTACAAGAAAACTGACAGTTCTAACTGTCTAAGTTTTGAACCATTCCTGTGACACTAGTTATGGATTCCGATGCTTCACTTCAGGTTTACCGTATCCCTCTGACCTTCTTATTGACGATGAAACACAGAAATTGCATCGGAATTAAATACAAAAGGCACAATGCCGACTAAAGTACAAGAAAACTGACTCTCCTTACTGTCTACGTTTTGAATCATTCCTGTGACACTAGTAATAGATTCCGATGCTTCACTTCAGGTTCACTGTATCCCTCTGACCTTCTTATTGACGATGAAACACTGAATTTGCATCGAAATTTAATAAAAAGGCACAATGCCGACTTAAGTAGAAGAAAACTGACTCTTCTTACTGTCTATGTTTTGAACCATTCCTGTGACACTAGTTATACATTCCGATGCTTCACTTCAGGTTTACCGTATCCCTCTGACCTTCTTATTGACGATGAAACACAGAAGTTGCATCGGAATTAAATACAAAAGGGCACAATGCCGACTAAAGTACAAGAAAACAGACTCTTCTTACTGTCTATGTTTTGAACCATTCCTGTGACACTAGTTATAGATTCCGATGCTTCACTTCAGGTTTACCGTATCCCTCTGACCTTCTTATTGACGATGAAACACAGAAATTGCATCGGAATTAAATACAAAAGGCACAATGCCGACTAAAGTACAAGAAAACTGACTCTTCTTACTGTCTACGTTTTGAATCATTCCTGTGACACAAGTAATAGATTTCCGATGCTTCACTTCAGGTTCACTGTATCCCTCTGACCTTCTTATTGACGATGAAACCGCTGAATTTGCATCGAAATTTAAAAAAAAAGGCACAATGCCGACTTAAGTACAAGAAAAGTGACTCTTCTTACTGTCTATGATTTGAACCATTCCTGTGGCACTAGTTATAGATTCCGATGCTTCACTTCAGGTTTACTGTATCTCTCTGACCTCCTTATTGACGATGAACTCAGAAATTGCATCGGAATTAACTACAAAAGGCACAATGCCGACTTAAGTACAAGAAAACTGACTCTTCTTACTGTCTATGTTTTGAACCATTCATGTGACACTAGTTATAGATTACGATCGTTTACTCCAGGTTTTACTGTATCCCTCTGACCTTCTTATTGACGATGAAACACAGAAATTGCTTCGGAGTTAAATACAAAGAGCACAATGCCGACTTAAGTACAAGATAACAGACTCTTCTTACTGTCTGTGTTTTGAACCATTCCTGGGACACTAGTTATAGATTCCGATGCTTCACTTCTGGTGTACTGTAACCCTCTGACCTTCTTATTGACGATGTAACACAGATATTGCATCGGAATTAAATACAAAAGGCACAATGCCGACTTAAGTACAAGAAAACTGACTCTTCTTACTGTCTATGATTTGAACCATTCATGTTACACTAGTTATAGATTATGATGCTTCACTTCAGGTTTACTGTATCCCTCTGACCTTTTTATTGACGATGAAACACAGAAATTGCATCGGAATTAAATACAAAAGGCACAATGCCGACTTAAGTACAAGATATCTGACTCTTCTTACTGTCTGTGTTTTGAACCATTCCTGTGATACTAGTTATGGATTCCGATGCTTCACTTCAGGTTTACTGTATCCCTCTGACCATCTTATTGACGATGAAACACAGAAATTGAATCGGAATTAAATACAAAAGGCACAATGCCCACTTATGTACAGGAAATCTGACTCTTCGTACTGTCTATGTTTGAACCAGTCCTGTGACACTAGTTATAGATTCCGATGCTTCACTTCAGGTTTATTGTATCTCTCTGACCTTCTTATTCACGATGAAACACAGAAATTTCATCGGAATTAAATACAAAAGCACAATTCCGACTTAGGTACAAAAAAACTGAGTCTATTTACTGTCTATGTTTTGAACCATTCCTGTGACACTAGTTATAGATTCTGCTGCGTCACTTCACGTTAACTGTATCCCTCTGATCTTCTTATTGACGATGAGACACAGAAATTGCTTCGGAGTTAAATACAAAAGGCAAAATGCCGACTTAAGTACAAGAAAACTGACTCTTCTTACTGTCTATGTTTTGATCCATTCCTGAGACACTAGTTATGGATTCCGATGCTTCACTTCAGGTTTACCGTATCCCTCTGACCTTCTTATTGACGGTGAAACACAGAAATTGCTTCGGAACTAAATACAAAAGGCACAATGCCGACTTAAGTACAAGAAAACTGACTCTCCTTACTGTCTATGTTTGAACCATTCCTGTGACACTAGTTATAGATTCCGATGCTTCACTTCAGGTTTACTGTGTCCCACTGACCTTCTTATTGCCGATCAAACACAGAAATTGCTTCAGAACTAAATACAAAAGGCACAATGCCGACTTAAGTACAAGAAAACTGACTCTTCTTACTCTCTATGTTTTGATCCATTCCTGTGACACTAGTTATGGTTTCCGATGCTTCACTTCAGGTTTACCGTATCCCTCTGACCTTCTTAATGACGGTGAAACACAGAAATTGCTTCGGAATTAAATAGAAAAGGCCAAATGACGACTAAAGTACAAGAAAACTGACTGTTCTTACTGCCTATGTTTTGAACCATTCCTGTTACACTAGTTATAGATTCCGATGCTTCACTTCAGGTTTACCGTATCCCTCTGACCTTCTTATTGACGATGAAAAACAGAAATTGCATCTGAATTAAATACAAAAGGCACAATGCCGACTAAAGTACAAGAAAACTGACTCTTCTTACTGTCTACGTTTTGAATCATTCCTGTGACACTAGTTATAGATTCCGATGCTTCACTTCAGGTTTACCGTATCCCTCTGACCTTCTTATTGACGATGAAACACAGAAATTGCATCGGAATTAAATACAAACGGCACAATGCCGACTAAAGTACAAGTAAACAGACTCTTCTTACTGTCTATGTTTTGAACCATTCCTGTGACACTAGTTATAGATTCCGATGCTTCACTTCAGGTTTACCGTATCCCTCTGACCTTCTTATTGACGATGAAACACTGAATTTGCATCGACATTAAAAAAAAAGGCACAATGCCGACTTAAGTACAAGAAAACTGACTCTTCTTACTGTCTATGTTTTGAACCATTCCTGTGACACTAGTTATAGATTCCGATGCTTCACTTCAGCTTTACCGTATCCCTCTGACCTTCTTATTGACGATGAAACACAGAAATTGCATCGGAATTAAATACAAAAGGCACAATGCCGACTAAAGTACTAGAAAACAGACTCTTCTTACTGTCTATGTTTTGAACCATTCCTGTGACACTAGTTATAGATTCCGATGCTTCACTTCAGGTTCACCGTAACCCTCTGACCTTCTTATTGACGATAAAACACAGAAATTGCATCGGAATTAAATACCAAAGGCACAATGCCGTCTAAAGTACAAGAAAACTGACTCTTCTTACAGTCTACGTTTTGAATCATTCCTGTGACACTAGTAATAGATTCCGATGCTTCACTTCAGGTTCACTGTATCCCTCTGACCTTCTTATTGACGATGAAACACTGAATTTGCATCGAAATTTAAAAAAAAGGCACAATGCCGACTTAAGTACAAGAAAACTGACTCTTCTTACTGTCTATGATTTGAACCATTCCTGTGGCACTAGTTATAGATTCCGATGCTTCACTTCAGGTTTACTGTATCCCTCTGACCTCCTTATTGACGATGAACTCAGAAATTGCATCGGAATTAATTACAAAAGGCACAATGCCGACTAAAGTACAAGAAAACTGACTCTTCTTACTGTCTACGTTTTGAATCATTCCTGTGACACTAGTAATAGTTTCCGATGCTTCACTTCAGGTTCACTGTTTCCCTCTGACCTTCTTATTAACGATGAAACACTGAATTTGCATCGACATTAAAAAAAAAAGGTACAATGCCGACTTAAGTACAAGAAAACAGACTCTTCTTACTGTCTATGTTTTGAACCATTCCTGTGACACTAGTTATAGATTCCGATGCTTCACTTCAGGTTTACCGTAACCCTCTGACCTTCTTATTGACGATGAAACACAGAAATTGCATCGGAATTAAATACAAAAGGCAGAATGCCGACTAAAGTACAAGAAAACAGACTCTTCTTACTGTCTATGTTTTGAACCAGTCCTGTGACACTAGTTATAGATTCCGATGCTTCACTTCAGGTTTACCGTATCCCTCTGACCTTCTTATTGACGATGAAACACAGAAATTGCTTCGGAGTTAAATACAAAGTGCACAATGCCGACTTAAGTACAAGATAACAGACTCTTCTTACTGTCTGTGTTTTGAACCATTCCTGGGACACTAGTTATAGATTCCGATGCTTCACTTCTGGTGTACTGTATCCCTCTGACCTTCTTATTGACGATGAAACACAGAAATTGCATCGGAATTAAATACAAAAGGCACAATGCCGACTTAAGTACAAGAAAACTGACTCTTCTTACTGTCTATGTTTTGAACCATTCATGTTACACTAGTTATAGATTACGATGCTTCACTTCAGGTTTACTGTATCCTTCTGACCTTTTTATTGACGATGAAACACAGAAATTGCATCGGAATTAAATACAAAAGGCACAATGCCGACTTAAGCACAAGAAAACTGACTCCTCTTACTGTCTGTGTTTTGAACCATTCCTGTGATACTAGTTATGGATTCCGATGCTTCACTTCAGGTTTACTGTATAACTCTGACCATCTTATTGACGATGAAACACAGAAATTGAATCGGAATTAAATACAAAATGCACAATGCCCACTTAAGTACAAGAAATCTGACTCTTCGTACTGTCTATGTTTGAACCAGTCCTGTGACACTAGTTATAGATTCCGATGCTTCACTTCAGGTTTACTGTATCTCTCTGACGTTCTTATTGACGATGAAACACAGAAATTTCATCGGAATTAAATACAAAAGGCACAATTCCGACTTAGGTACAAGAAAACTGACTCTTCTTACTGTCTATGTTTTCAACCATTCCTGTGACACTAGTTATGGATTCTGCTGGGTCACTTCAGGTTAACTGTATCCCTCTGATCTTCTTATTGACGATGAAACACAGAAATTGCTTCGGAGTTAAATACAAAAGGCAAAATGCCGACTTAAGTACAAGAAAACTGACTCTTCTTACAGTCTATGTTTTGAACCATTCGTGTGACATTAGTTATAGATTCCTGTGCTTCACTTAAGGTTTACTGTATCCCTGTGACCTTCTTATTGACGATGAAACACAGAAATTGCTTCGTAATTAAAAACGAAAGGCACAATATCGACTTAAGTACAAGAAAACTGACTCTTCTTACTGTGTATGATTTGAACCATTCCTGTGGCACTAGTTATAGATTCCGATGCTTCACTTCAGGTTTACTGTATACCTCAGACCATCTTATGACGATGAAACACAGAAATTGCATCGGAATTAAATACAAAAGGCACAATGCCGACTTAAGTACAAGAAAACTGACTCTCCTTACTGTCTATGTTTGAACCATTTCTGTGACACTAGTTATAGATTCCGATGCTTCACTTCAGGGTTACTGTGTCCCACTGACCTTCTTATTGCCGATCAAACACAGAAATTGCCTCGGAACTAAATACAAAAGGCACAATGCCGACTTAAGTACAAGAAAACTGACTCTTCTTACTGTCTATGTTTTGATCCATTCCTGTGACACTAGTTATAGATTCCGATGCTTCACTTCAGGTTTACCGTATCCCTCTAACCTTCTTATTGACGGTGAAACACAGAAATTGCTTCGGAATTAAATACAAAAGGCACAATGACGACTAAAGTACAAGAAAACTGACTCTTCTTACTGTCTATGTTTTGAACCATTCCTGTGACACTAGTTATAGATTCCGATGCTTCACTTCAGGTTTACCGTATCCCTCTGACCTTCTTATTGACGATGAAACACAGAAATTGCATCGGAATTAAATACAAAAGGCACAATGCCGACTAAAGTACAAGAAAACTGACTCTTCTTACTGTCTATGTTTTGAACCATTCCTGTGACACTAGTTATAGATTCTGCAGCCTCACTTCAGGTTTACTGAATCCCCCTGACCTTCTTATTGACGATGAAACACAGAAATTGCATTGGAGTTAAATACAAAAGGCAAAATGAGGACTTAAGTACAAGAAAACTGACTCTTCTTAAAGTCTATGTTTGAACCATTCGTGTGAAACTAGTTATAGTGTTCGATGCTTCACTTAAGGTTTACTGTATCCCTCTGACCTTCTTATTGACGATGAAACACAGAAATTGCTTCGGAATTAAATACAAAAGGCACAATGCCGACTTAAGTACAAGAATACTGACTCTTCTTACTGTCTATGTTTTGAACCATTCCTGTGACACTAGTTATAGATTGCGATGCTTCACTTCAGGTTTACCGTATCCCTCTGACCTTCTTATTGACGATGAAACACAGTAATTGCATCGGAAATAAATACAAAAGGCACAATGCGGACTTAAGCACAAGAAAACTGACTCTTCTTACTGTCTACGTTTTGAACCATTCCTGTGACACTAGTTATAGATTCTGCTGCCTCACTTCAGGTTTAGTGTATCCCTCTGACCTTCTTATTGACGATGAAACACAGCAATTGCATCGGAATTAAATACAAAAGGCACAATGCCGACTTAAGTACAAGAAACTGACTCTTCTTACTGTCTATGTTTTGAACCATTCCTGTGACACTAGTTATAGATTCCGATGCTTCACTTCATGTTTACTGTATCCCTCTAACCATCTTATTGACGATGAAACACAGAAATTGCATCGGAATTAAATACAAAAGGCACAATGCCGACTTAAGTACGAGAAAACTGACCCTTCTTACAGCCTATGATTTGAACCATTCCTGTGACACTAGTTATAGATTCTGCTGCCTCACTTCAGGTTTACTGTATCCCTCTGACCTTTTTACTGACGATGAAACACAGAAATTGCATCGGAATTAAATACAAAAGGCACAATGCCGACTTAAGTACAAGAAAACTGACTCTTCTTACTGTCTATGTTTTGAACCATTCCTGTGACACTAGTTGTAGATTCCGATGCTTCACTTCAGGTTTACTGTATCCCTCTGACCATCTTATTGACTATGAAACACAGAAATTGCATCGGAATTAAATACAAAAAGCACAATGCCGACTTAAGTACAAGAAAACTGACTCTTCTTACTGTCTATGTTTGAACCATTCCTGTGACACTAGTTATAGATTCCGATGCTTCACTTCAGGTTTACTGTACCCCTCTGACCTCCTTATTGACGATGAAACACAGAAATTGCTTCGGAACTAAATACAAAAGGCACAATGCCGACT
Source organism: Schistocerca piceifrons (assembly GCF_021461385.2). Classification (NCBI taxonomy): domain Eukaryota; kingdom Metazoa; phylum Arthropoda; class Insecta; order Orthoptera; family Acrididae; genus Schistocerca; species Schistocerca piceifrons. The sequence goes on along the minus strand of NW_025727411.1, from coordinate 53,500 downwards.
TAAGTACAAGAAAACTGACTCTTCTTACTGTCTACGTTTTGAATCGTTCCTGTGACACTAGTAATAGATTCCGATGCTTCACTTCAGGTTTACTATATCCCTCTGACCCCCTTATTGACGATGAACTCAGAAATTGCATCGGAATTAATTACAAAAGGCACAATACCGACTTAAGTACAAGAAAACTGACTCTTCTTACTGTCTATGTTTTGAACCATTCATGTGACACTAGTTATAGATTCCGACGCTTCACTTCAGGTTTACAGTAACCCTCTGACCTTCTTATTGACGATGAAACACAGATATTGCTTCGGAATTAAATACAAAGGGCACAATGCCTACTTAAGAACAAGATAACTGACTCTTCTTACTGTCTGTGTTTTGAACAATTCCTGTGACACTAGTTATAGATTCTGATGCTTCACTTCAGGTTTACAGTAACCCTCTGACCTTCTTATTGACGATGAAACACACATATAGCATCGGAATTAAATACAAAAGGCACAATGCCGACTTAAGTACAAAAAAAACTGACTCTTCTTACAGTCTGTGGTTTGAACCATTCCTGTGACACTAGTTATAGATTCCGATGCTTCACTTGAGGTTTACTGTATCCGTCTGACCTTCTTATTGACGATGAAACACGGAAATTGTATTGGAATTAAATACAAAAGGCACAATGCCGACTTAAGTACAAGAAAACTGACTCTTCTTACTGTCTATGTTTGAAACATTTCTGTGACACTAGGTATAGATTCCGATGCTTCACTACAGGTTTTCTGTATCCCTCTGACCTTCTTATTGACTATGAAACCCAGAAATTGCATCGGAATTAAATAGAAAAGGCACAATGCCGACTTAAGTACAAGAAAACTGATTCTTTTTACTGTCTATGTTTTGAACCATTCATGTGACACTAGTTATAGATTCCGGTGTTTTACTCCAGGTTTACTGTATCCCTCTGAACTTATTGACGATGAAACACAGAAATTTGCTTCGGAAGTAAATACAAAAGTCACAATGCCGACTTAAGTACAAGAAAACTGACTCTTCTTATTCTCTATGTTTTGAAACATCCCTGTGACACTAGATATAGATTGCGATGCTTCACTTCAGGTTTACTGTATGTCTCTGACCTTCTTAATGACGATGAAACACAGAAAATGCATCGGAATTAAATACAAAAAGCACAATGCAGACTTAAGTACAAGAAAACTGACTCTTCTTACTGTCTATGTTTTAAACCATTCCTGTGACACTAGTTATAGATTCCGATGCTTCACTTCAGGTTTACTGTATCCCTCTGACCTTCTTATTGACGACGAAACACAGAAATTGCATCGGAATTAAATCCAAAAGGCACAATGCCGACTTACGTACAAGAAAACTGACTCTTCTTACTGTCTAAGATTTGAACCATTCCTGTGACACTAGTTATAGATTCCGATGCTTCACTTCAGGTTAACTGTATCCCTCTGACCATCTTATTGACGATGAAACACAGAAATTGCATCGGAATTAAATACAAAAGGCACAATGCCGACTTAAGTACAAGAAAACTGACCCTTCTTACTGTCTATGTTTTGAACCATTCCTGTGACACTAGTTGTAGATTCCGATGCTTCACTTCAGGTTTACTGTATCCCTCTGACCTTCTTATTGACGACGAAACACAGAAATTGCGTCGGAATTAAATCCAAAAGGCACAATGCCGACTTAAGTAGAAGAAAACTGACTCTTCTTACTGTCTAAGATTTGAACCATTCCTGTGACACTAGTTATAGATTCCGATGCTTCACTTCAGGTTAACTGTATCCCTCTGACCATCTTATTGACGATGAAACACAGAAATTGCATCGGAATTAAATACAAAAGGCACAATGCGGACTTAAGTACAAGAAAACTGACTCTTCTTACTGTCTACGTTTGAACCATTCCTGTGACACTAGTTATAGATTCTGCTGCCTCACTTCAGGTTTTGTGTATCCCTCTGACTTTCTTATTGACGATGAAACACAGAAATTGCATCGGAATTAAATACAAAAGGCACAATGCCGACTTAAGTACAAGAAAACTGACTCTTCTTACTGTCTATGTTTTGAACCATTCCTGTGACACTAGTTATAGATTCCGATGCTTCACTACATGTTTACTGAATCCCTCTAACCATCTTATTGACGATGAAACACAGAAATTGCATCGGAATTACATAAAAAAGGCCAAATGCCGACTTAAGTACAAGAAAACTGACCCTTCTTACAGCCTATGATTTGAACCATTCCTGTGACACTAGTTATAGATTCTGCTGCCTCACTTCAGGTTTACTGTATCCCTCTGACCTTTTTACTGACGATGAAACACAGAAATTGCATCGGAATTAAATACAAAATGCACAATGCCGAATTAAGTACAAGAAAACTGACTCTTCTTACTGTCTATGTTTTGAACCATTCCTGTGACACTAGTTGTAGATTCTGATGCTTCACTTCAGGTTTACTGTATCCCTCTGACCATCTTATTGACTATGAAACACAGAAATTGCATCGGAATTAAATACAAAAAGCACAATGCCGACTTAAGTACAAGAAATCTGACTCTTCGTACTGTCTATGTTTGAACCATTCCTATGACACTAGTTATAGATTCCGATGCAACACTTCAGGTTTACTGTATCCCTCTGACCTTCTTATTGACGATGAAACTCAGAAATTGCATCGGAATTAAATACAAAAGGCACAATGCCGACTTAGGAACAAGAAAACTGACTCTTCTTACTGTCTATGTTTTATACCATTCCTGTGACACTAGTTATAGATTCTGCTGCGTCACTTCAGGTTTACTGTATCCCTCTGACCTTCTTATAGACGATGAAACACGGAAATTGAACCGGAGTTAAATACAAAAGGCAAAATGCCGACTTAAGTACAAGAAAACTGACTCTTCTTACAGTCTGTGCTTTGAACCATTCGTGTGACATTAGTTATAGATTCCGATGCTTCACTTAAGGTTTACTGTATCCCTCTGACCTTCTTATTGACGATGAAACACAGAAATTGCTTTGGAATTAAAAACAAAAGCACAATGCCTACTTAAGTACAAGAAAACTGACTCTTCTTACTGTCTATGTTTTGAACCATTCCTGTGACACTAGTTATAGATTCCAATGCTTCACTTCAGGTTTACCGTATCCCTCTGACCTTCTTATTGACGATGAAACACAGAAATTGCATCGGAATTAAATACAAAAGGCACAATGCTGACTTAAGTACAAGAAAACTGACTCTTCTTACTGTCTACGTTTTGAACCATTCCTGTGACACTAGTTATAGATTCCGATGCTTCACTTCAGGGTCACTGTATCCCTCTGACCTTCTTAGTGACGATGAAACACTGAATTTGCATCGAAATTAAATACAAAAGGCACAATGCCTACTTAAGTACAAGAATACTGACTCTTCTTACTGTCTGTGTTTTGAACCATTCCTGTGACACTAGTTATAGATTCCGATGCTTCACTTCAGGTTTTACAGTAACCCTCTGACCTTCTTATTGACGATGAAACACATATATTGCATCGGAATTAAATACAAAAGGCACAATGCCGACTTAAGTACAAGAAAACTGACTCTTCTTACTGTCTATGTTTTGAACCATTCCTGTGACACTAGTTATAGGTTCCGATGCTTCACTTCAGGTTTACTGTATCTCTCTGACCTTCGTATTAACGATGAAAGACAGAAATTGCATCGGAATTAAATACAAAAGGCACAATGCCGGCTGAAGTACAAGAAAACTGACTCTTCTTACAGTCTATGTTTTGAACCATTCCTGTGACACCAGTTATAGATTCCGATGCTTCACTTCCGGTTTACTGTATCCCTCTGACATTCTTATTGACTATGAAACACGGAAATTGCATCGGAATAAAATACAAAAGGCACAATGCCGACTTTAGTACAAGAAAACTGACTCTTCTTACTGTCTATGTTTTGAAACATTCCTGTGACACCAGGTATAGATTCCGATGCTTCACTTCAGGTTTACTGTATCCCTCTTACCTTCTTATTGACTATGAAACACAGAAATTGCATCGGAATTAAATACTAAATGCACAATGCCGACTTAAGTACAAAAAAACTGATTCTTTTTACTTTCTATGTTTTGAACCATTCATGTGACACTAGTTATCGATTCCGATGCTTCACTTCAGGTTTACTGTATCCCTCTGACCTTCTTATTGACGACAAAACACATAAATTGCATCGGAATTAAATCCAAAAAGCACAATGCCGAATTAAGTACAAGAAAACTGACTCTTCTTACTGTCTAAGATTGAACCATTCCTGTGACACTAGTTATAGATTCCGATGCTTCACTTCAGTTTACTGTATCCCTCTGACCATCTTATGACGATGAAACACAGAAATTGCATCGGAATTAAATACAAAAAGCACAATGCCGACTTAAGTACAAGAAAACTGACTCTTCTTACTGTGTATGTTTGAACCATTCCTGTGACACGAGTTATAGATTCCGATGCTTCACTTCAGGTTTACTGTATACCTCTGACCTTCTTATTGACGATGAAACACAGAAATTGCATCGGAATTAAATACAAATAACACAATGCCGACTTAGGTACAAGAAAACTGACTCTTCTTACTGTCTATGTTTTGAACCATTCCTGTGAAACTAGTTATAGATTCCGATGCTTCACTTCAGTTTTACTGTATCCCTCTAACCATCTTATTGACGATGAAACACAGAAATTGCATCGGAATTAAATACAAAAGGCACAATGCCGACTTAAGTACAAGAAAACTGACTCTTCTTACTGTCTATGTTTGAACCATTCCTGTGACACTAGTTATAGATTCCGATGCTTCACGTAAGGTTTACTGTTTCCCTCTGACCTTCTTATTGACGATGACACACAGAAATTGCATTGGAATTAAATACAAAAGGCACAATGCAGGCTTAAGTACAAGAAAACTGACTCTTCTTACTGTCTATGTTTTGAACCATTCCTGTGACACTAGTTATAGATTTCGATGCTTCACTTCAGGTTTACTGTTTCCCTCTGACCTTCTTATTGACGACGAAACAAAGAATTGCATCAGAATTAAATCCAAAAGGCACAATGCGGACTTAAGTACAAGAAATCTGACTCTTCTTACTGTCTAAGTTTTGAACCATTCCTGTGACACTAGTTATAGATTCCGATGCTTCACTTCAGGTTTACTGTATCCCTCTGACCATCTTATTGACGATGAAACACAGAAATTGCATCGGAATTAAATACAAAAGGCACAATGCCGACTTAAGTACAAGAAAACTGACTCTTCTTACAGTCTAAGATTTGAACCATTCCTGTGACACTAGTTATAGATTCCGATGCTTCACTTCAGGTTTACTGTATCCCTCTGACCATCTTATTGACGATGAAACACAGAAATTGCATCGGAATTAAATACAAAAAGCACAATGCCGACTTAAGTACAAGAAAACTGACTCTTCTTACTGTGTATGTTTGAACCATTCCTGTGACACGAGTTATAGATTCCGATGCTTCACTTCAGGTTTACTGTATACCTCTGACCTTCTTATTGACGATGAAACACAGAAATTGCATCGGAATTAAATACAAATAACACAATGCCGACTTAGGTACAAGAAAACTGACTCTTCTTACTGTCTATGTTTTGAACCATTCCTGTGACACTAGTTATAGATTCCGATGCTTCACTTCAGTTTTACTGTATCCCTCTAACCATCTTATTGACGATGAAACACAGAAATTGCATCGGAATTAAATACAAAAGGCACAATGCCGACGTAAGTGCAAGAAAACTGACTCTACTTACAGTCTATGTTTTGAACCATTCCTGTGACACTAGTTATAGATTCCGATGCTTCACTTCAGGTTTACTGTATCTCTCTGACCTTCGTATTAACGATGAACGACAGAAATTGCATCGGAATTAAATACAAAAGGCACAATGCCGGCTTAAGTACAAGAAAACTGACTCTTCTTACTGTCTATGTTTTGAAACATTAATGTGACACCAGGTATAGATTCCGATGCTTCACTTCAGGTTTACTGTATCCCTCTTACCTTCTTATTGACTATGAAACACAGAAATTGCATCGGAATTAAATACAAAATGCACAATGCCGACTTAAGTACAAAAAAACTGATTCTTTTTACTTTCTATGTTTTGAACCATTCATGTGACACTAGTTATCGATTCCGATGCTTCACTTCAGGTTTACTGTATCCCTCTGACCTTCTTATTGACGACAAATCACATAAATTGCATCGGAATTAAATCCAAAAGGCACAATGCCGACTTAAGTACAAGAAAACTGACTCTTCTTACTGTCTAAGATTTGAACCATTCCTGTGACACTAGTTATAGATTCCGATGCTTCACTTCAGTTTTACTGTATCCATCTAACCATCTTATTGACGATGAAACACAGAAATTGCATCGGAATTAAATACAAAAGGCACAATGCCGACTTAAGTACAAGAAAACTGACTCTTCTTACTGTCTATGTTTGAACCATTCCTGTGACACTAGTTATAGATTCTGCAGCCTCACTTCAGGTTTACTGAATCCCCCTGACCTTCTTATTGACGATGAAACACAGAAATTGCATCGGAGTTAAATACAAAAGGCAAAATGAGGACTTAAGTACAAGAAAACTGACTCTTCTTAAAGTCTATGTTTAAACCATTCGTGTGAAACTAGTTATAGTGTTCGATGCTTCACTTAAGGTTTACTGTATCCCTCTGACCTTCTTATTGACGATGAAACACAGAAATTGCATCGGAATTAAATACAAAAGGCACAATGCGGACTTATGTACAAGAAAACTGACTCTTCCTACTGTCTACGTTTTGAACCATTCCTGTGACACTAGTTATAGATTCTGCTGCCTCACTTCAGGTTTAGTGTATCCCTCTGACCTTCTTATTGACGATGAAACACAGCAATTGCATCGGAATTAAATACAAAAGGCACAATGCCGACTTAACTACAAGAAAACTGACTCTTCTTACTGTCTATGTTTTGAACCATTCCTGTGACACTAGTTATAGATTCCGATGCTTCACTTCATGTTTACTGTATCCCTCTAACCATCTTATTGACGATGAAACACAGAAATTGCATTGGAATTAAATACAAAAGGCACAATGCCGACTTAAGTACAAGAAAACTGACCCTTCTTACAGCCTATGATTTGAACCATTCCTGTGACACTAGTTATAGATTCTGCTGCCTCACTTCAGGTTTACTGTATCCCTCTGACCTTTTTACTGACGATGAAACACAGAAATTGCATCGGAATTAAATACAAAAGGCACAATGCCGACTTAAGTACAAGAAAACTGACTCTTCTTACTGTCTATGTTTTGAACCATTCCTGTGACACTAGTTGTAGATTCCGATGCTTCACTTCAGGTTTACTGTATCCCTCTGACCATCTTATTGACTATGAAACACAGAAATTGCATCGGAATTAAATACAAAAAGCACAATGCCGACTTAAGTACAAGAAAACTGACTTTTCTTACTGTCTATGTTTGAACCATTCCTGTGACACTAGTTATAGATTCCGATGCTTCACTTCAGGTTTACTGTACCCCTCTGACCTCCTTATTGACGATGAAACACAGAAATTGCTTCGGAACTAAATACAAAAGGCACAATGCCGACTTAAGTACAAGAAAACTGACTCTTCTTACTGTCTACGTTTTGAATCATTCCTGTGACACTAGTTATAGATTCTGATGCTTCACTTCAGGTTTACAGTAACCCTCTGACCTTCTTATTGACGATGAAAAACATATATAGCATCGGAAATAAATACAAAAGGCACAATGCCGACTTAAGTACAAAAAAACTGACTCTTCTTACAGTCTGTGGTTTGAACCATTCCTGTGACACTAGTTATAGATTCCGATGCTTCACTTGAGGTTTACTGTATCCGTCTGACCTTCTTATTGACGATGAAACACGGAAATTGCATCGGAATTAAATACAAAAGGCACATTGCCGACTTAAGTACAAGAAAACTGACTCTTCTTACTGTCTATGTTTTGAAACATTTCTGTGACACTAGGTATAGATTCCGATGCTTGACTACAGGTTTACTGTATCCCTCTGACCTTCTTATTGACTATGAAACACAGAAATTGCATCGGAATTAAATAGAAAAGGCACAATGCCGACTTAAGTACAAGAAAACTGATTCTTTTTACTGTCTATGTTTTGAACCATTCATGTGACACTAGTTATAGATTCCGGTGTTTTACTCCAGGTTTACTGTATCCCTCTGAACTTATTGACGATGAAACACAGAAATTGCTCCGGAAGTAAATACAAAAGTCACAATGCCGACTTAAGTACAAGAAAACTGACTCTTCTTATTCTCTATGTTTTGAAACATCCCTGTGACACTAGATATAGATTCCGATGCTTCACTTCAGGTTTACTGTATGTCTCTGACCTTCTTATTGACGATGAAACACAGAAAATGCATCGGAATTAAATACAAAAAGCACAATGCAGACTTAAGTACAAGAAAACTGACTCTTCTTGCTGTCTATGTTTAAACCATTCCTGTGACACTAGTTATAGATTCCGATGCTTCACTTCAGGTTTACTGTATCCCTCTCACCTTCTTATTGACGACGAAACACAAAAATTGCATCGGAATTAAATCCAAAAGGCACAATGCCGACTTAAGTACAAGAAAACTGACTCTTCTTACTGTCTAAGATTTGAACCATTCCTGTGACACTAGTTATAGATTCCGATGCTTCAATTCAGGTTAACTGTATCCCTCTGACCATCTTATTGACGATGAAACACAGAAATTGCATCGGAATTAAATACAAAAGGCACAATGCCGACTTAAGTACAAGAAAACTGACTCTTCTTACTATCTATGTTTGAACCATTCCTGTGACACTAGTTATAGATTCCGATGCTTCACTTCAGGTTTACTGTATCCCTCTGACCTTCTTATTGACGATAAAACACTGAAATTGCATCGGAATTAAATACAAATAACACAATGCCGCCTTAGGTACAAGAAGACTGACTCTTGTTACTGTCTATGTTTTGAACCATTCCTGTGACACTAGTTATAGATTCTGCAGCCTCACTTCAGGTTTACTGAATCCCCCTGACCTTCTTATTGACGATGAAACACAGAAATTGCATCTTAATTAAATACAAAAGGCACAATGCCGACTTAAGTACAAGAAAACTGACCCTTCTTAGAGCCTATGATTTGAAATATTCCTGAGACACTAGTTATAGATTCTGCTGCCTCACTTCAGGTTTACTGTATCCCTCTGACCTTTTTACTGACGATGAAACACAGAAATTGCATCGGAATTAAATACAAAAGACACAATGCCGACTTAAGTACAAGAAAACTGACTCTTCTTACTGTCTATGTTTGAACCATTCCTGTGACGCTAGTTGTAGATTCCGATGCTTCACTTCAGGTTTACTGTGTCCCTCTGACCATCTTATTGACTATGAAACACAGAAATTGCATCGGAATTAAATACAAAAAGCACAATGCCGACTTAAGTACAAGGAAACTGACTCTTCTTACTGTCTATGTTTGAACCATTCCTGTGACACTAGTTATAGATTCCGATGCTTCACTTCAGGTTTACTGTACCCCTCTGACCTCCTTATTGACGATGAAACACAGAAATTGCTTCGGAACTAAATACAAAAGGCACAATGCCGACTTAAGTACAAGTAAACTGACTCTTCTTACTGTCTACGTTTTGAATCATTCCTGTGACACTAGTAATAGATTCCGATGCTTCACTTCAGGTTCACTCTATCCCTCTGACCTTCTTATTGACGATGAAACACTGAATTTGCATCGAAATTAAAAATAAAGGCACAATGCCGACTAGAGTACAAGAAAACTGACTCTTCTTACTGTCTATGATTTGAACCATTCCTGTGGCACTAGTTATAGATTCCGATGCTGCACTTCAGGTTTACTGTATCCCTCTGACCTTCTTATAGACGATGAAACACAGAAATTGAATCGGAGTTAAATACAAAAGGCAAAATGCCGACTTAAGTACAAGAAAACTGACTCTTCTTACAGTCTGTGCTTTGAACCATTCGTGTGACATTAGTTATAGATTCCGATGCTTCACTTAAGGTTTACTGTATCCCTCTGACCTTCTTATTGACGATGAAACACAGAAATTGCTTCGGAATTAAAATCAAAAGCACAATGCCTACTTAAGTACAAGAAAACTGACTCTTCTTACTGTCTATGTTTTGAACCATTCCTGTGACACTAGTTATAGATTCCGATGCTTCACTTCAGGTTTACCGTATCCCTCTGACCTTCTTATTGACGATGAAACACAGAAATTGCATCGGAATTAAATACAAAAGGCACAATGCTGACTTAAGTACAAGAAAACTGACTCTTCTTACTGTCTACGTTTTGAACCATTCCTGTGACACTAGTTATAGATTCCGATGCTTCACTTCAGGGTCACTGTATCCCTCTGACCTTCTTAGTGACGATGAAACACTGAATTTGCATCGAAATTAAATACAAAAGGCACAATGCCTACTTAAGTACAAGAAAACTGACTCTTCTTACTGTCTGTGTTTTGAACCATTCCTGTGACACTAGTTATAGATTCCGATGCTTCACTTCTGGTTTACAGTAACCCTCTGACCTTCTTATTGACGATGAAACACATATATTGCATCGGAATTAAATACAAAAGGCACAATGCAGACTTAAGTACAAGAAAACTGACTCTTCTTACTGTCTATGTTTTAAACCATTCCTGTGACACTAGTTATAGGTTCCGATGCTTCACTTTAGATTTACTGTATCCCACTGACCTTCTTATTGACGATGAAACACAGAAATTGAATCGGAATTAAATACAAAAGGCACAATGCCGACGTAAGTGCAAGAAAACTGACTCTACTTACAGTCTATGTTTTGAACCATTCCTGTGACCCTAGTTATAGATTCCGATGCTTCACTTCAGGTTTACTGTATCTCTCTGACCTTCTAATTAACGATGAAAGACAGAAATTGCATCGGAATTAAATACAAAAGGCACAATGCCGACTTAAGTACAAGAAAACTGACTCTTCTTACAGTCTATGTTTTGAACCATTCCTGTGACACCAGTTATAGATTCCGATGCTTCACTTCCGGTTTACTGTATCCCTCTGACATTCTTATTGGCGATGAAACACGGAAATTGCATCGGAATAAAATACAAAATGCACAATGCCGACTTAAGTACAAGAAAACTGACTCTTCTTACTGTCTATGTTTTGAAACATTCCTGTGACACCAGGTATAGATTCCGATGCTTCACTTCAGGTTTACTGTATCTCTCTTACCTTCTTATTGACTATGAAACACAGAAATTGCATCGAAATTAAATACAAAATGCACAATGCCGACTTAAGTACAAAAAAACTGATTCTTTTTACTTTCTATGTTTTGAACCATTCATGTGACACTAGTTATCGATTCCGATGCTTCACTTCAGGTTTACTGTATCCCTCTGACCTTCTTATTGACGACAAAACACAGAAATTGCATCGGAATTAAATCCAAAAGGCACAATGCCGACTTAAGTACAAGAAAACTGACTCTTCTTACTGTCTAAGATTTGAACCATTCCTGTGACACTAGTTATAGATTCCGATGCTTCACTTCAGGTTTACTGTATCCCTCTGACCATCTTATTGACGATGAAACACAGAAATTGCATCGGAATTAAATACAAAAAGCACAATGCCGACTTAAGTACAAGAAAACTGACTCTTCTTACTGTGTATGTTTGAACCATTCCTGTGACACGAGTTATAGATTCCGATGCTTCACTTCAGGTTTACTGTATACCTCTGACCATCTTATTGACGATGAAACACAGAAATTGCATCGGAATTAAATACAAATAACACAATGCCAACTTAGGTACAAGAAAACTGACTCTTCTTACTGTCTATGTTTTGAACCATTCCTGTGACACTAGTTATAGATTCTGCTGCCTCACTTCAGGTTTACTGTATCCTTCTGACCTTCTTATTGACGATGAAACATAGAAATTGCATCGGAATTAAATACAAAAGGCACAATGCCGACTTAAGTACAAGAAAACTGACTCTTCTTACTGACTATGTTTTGAACCATTCCTGTGACACTAGTTATAGATTCCGATGCTTCACTTCAGTTTTACTGTATCCCTCTAACCATCTTATTGACGATGAAACACAGAAATTGCATCGGAATTAAATACAAAAGGCACAATGCCTACTTAAGTACAAGAAAACTGACTCTTCTTACTGTCTATGTTTGAACCATTCCTGTGCCACTAGTTATAGATTCCGATGCTTCACTTCAGGTTTACTGTATCCCTCTGATCATCTTATTGACGATGAAACACAGAAATTGCATCGGAATTAAATACAAAAGGCACAATGCCGACTTAAGTACAAGAAAACTGACTCTTCTTACTGTCTATGTTTGAACCATTCATGTGACACTAGTTTTCCGATGCTTCACTTCAGGTTTACTGTATCCCTCTGACCTTCTTATAGACTATGAAACACAGAAATTGCATGGGAATTAAATAGAAAAGGCACAATGCCGACTTAAGTACAAGAAAACTGATTCTTTTTACCGTCTATGTTTTGAACCATTCATGTGACACTAGTTATAAATTCCGGTGCTCTACTCCAGGTTTACTGTATCCCTCTGGACTTATTGACGATGAAACACAGAAATTGCTTCGGAAGTAAATACAAAAAGCACAATGCCGACTTAAGTACAAGAAAACTGACTCTTCTTATTCTCTATGTTTTGAAACATCCCTGTGACAATAGATATAGATTGCGATGCTTCACTTCAGGTTTACTGTATGTCTCTGACCTTCTTATTGACGATGAAACACAGAAAATGCATCGGAATTAAATACAATAAGCACAATGCCGACTTAAGTACAAGAAAACTGACTCTTCTTACTGTCTATGTTTTGAACCATTCCTGTGACACTAGTTGTAGATTCCGTTGCTTCACTTCAGGTTTACTGTATCCCTCTGACCTTCTTATTGACGACGAAACACAGAAATTGCATCGGAATTAAAATCAAAAGGCACAATGCCGACTTAAGTACAAGAAAACTGACTCTTCTTACTGTCTAAGATTTAAACCATTCCTGTGACACTAGTTATAGATTCCGATGCTTCACTTCAGGTTTACTGTATCCCTCTGACCATCTTATTGACGATGAAACACAGAAATTGCATCGGAATTAAATACAAAAGGCACAATGCCGACTTAAGTACAAGAAAACTGACTCTTCTTACTGTCTATGTTTGAACCGTTCCTGTGACACTAGTTATAGATTCCGATGCTTCACTTCAGGTTTACTGTATCCCTCTGACCTTCTTATTGACGATGAAACACTGAAATTGCGTCGGAATTAAATACAAATAACACAATGCCGCCTTAGGTACAAGAAAACTGCTTCTTCTTACTGTCTATGTTTTGAACCATTCCTGTGACACTAGTTATAGATTCTGCAGCCTCACTTCAGGTTTACTGAATCCCCCTGACCTACTTATTGACGATGAAACACAGAAATTGCATCGGAGTTAAATACATAAGGCAAAATGAGGACTTAAGTACAAGAAAACTGACTCTTCTTAAAGTCTATGTTTTGAACCATTCGTGTGAAACTAGTTATAGTGTTCGATGCTTCACTTAAGGTTTACTGTATCCCTCTGACCTTCTTATTGACGATGAAACACAGAAATTGCTTCGGAATTAAATACAAAAGGCACAATGCCGACCTAAGTACAAGAATACTGACTCTTCTTACTGTCTATGTTTTGAACCATTCCTGTGACACTAGTTATAGATTGCGATGCTTCACTTCAGGTTTACCGTATCCCTCTGACCTTCTTATTGACGATGAAACACAGCAATTGCATCGGGAATAAATACAAAAGGCACAATGCCGACTTAAGTACAAGAAAACTGACTCTTCTTACTGTCTATGTTTTGAACCATGCCTGTGACACTAGTTATAAATTCCGATGCTTCACTTCAGGTTTACTGTACCCCTCTAACCATCTTATTGACGATGAAACACAGAAATTGCATCGCAATTAAATACAAAAGGCACAATGCCGACTTAAGTACAAGAAAACTGACCCTTCTTACAGTCTATGTTTTGAACCATTCCTGTGACACTAGTTATAGATTCTGCTGCCTCACTTCAGGTTTACTGTATCCCTCTGACCTTTTTACTGACGATGAAACACAGAAATTGCATCGGAATTAAATACAAAAGGCACAATGCCGACTTAAGTACAAGAAAACTGACCCTTCTTACTGTCTATGTTTTGAACCCTTCCTGTGACACTAGTTGTAGATTCCGATGATTCACTTCCGGTTTACTGTATCCCTCTGACCATCTTATTGACTATGAAACACAGAAATTGCATCGGAATTAAATACAAAAAGCACAATGCCGACTTAAGTACAAGAAAACTGACTCTTCTTACTGTCTATGTTTGAACCATTCCTGTGACACTAGTTATAGATTCCGATGCTTCACTTCAGGTTTACTGTACCCCTCTGACCTCCTTATTGACGACGAAACACAGAAATTGCTTCGGAACTAAATACAAAAGGCACAATGCCGACTTAAGTACAAGAAAACTGACTCTTCTTACTGTCTACGTTGTGAATCATTCCTGTGACACTAGTAATAGATTCCGATGCTTCACTTCAGGTTTACTCTATCACTCTGACCTTCTTATTGACGATGAAACACTGAATTTGCATCGAAATTAAAAATAAAGGCACAATGCCGACTAGAGTACAAGAAAACTGACTCTTCTTACTGTCTATGATTTGAACCATTCATATGGCACTAGTTATAGATTCCGATGCTTCACTTCAGGTTTACTGTATCCCTCTGACCTCCTTATTGACGATGAAACACAGAAATTGCATCGGAATTAAATACAAAAGGCACAATGCCGCCATAAGTACAAGAAATCTGACTCTTCGTACTGTCTATGTTTGAACCATTCCTGTGACACTAGTTATAGATTCTGCTGCGTCACTTCAGGTTTACTGTATCCCTCTGACCTTCTTATAGACGATGAAACACAGAAATTGCATCGGAGTTAAATACAAAAGGCAAAATGCCTACTTAAGTACAAGAAAACTGACTCTTCTTACAGTCTGTGCTTTGAACCATTCGTGTGACATTAGTTATAGATTCCGATGCTTCACTTAAGGTTTACTGTATCCCTCTGACCTTCTTATTGACGATGAAACACAGAAATTGCTTCGGAATTAAAAACAAAAGCACAATGCCTACTTAAGTACAAGAAAACTGACTCTTCTTACTGTCTATGTTTTGAACCATTCCTGTGACACTAGTTATAGATTCCGATGCTTCACTTCAGGTTTACCGTATCCCTCTGACCTTCTTATTGACGATGAAACACAGAAATTGCATCGGAATTAAATACAAAAGGCACAATGCTGACTTACGTACAAGAAAACTGACTCTTCTTACTGTCTACGTTTTGAACCATTCCTGTGACACTAGTTATAGATTCCGATGCTTCACTTCAGGGTCACTGTATCCCTCTGACCTTCTTAGTGACGATGAAACACTGAATTTGCATCGAAATTAAATACAAAAGGCACAATGCCTACTTAAGTACAAGAAAACTGACTCTTCTTACTGTCTATGATTTGAACCATTCCTGTGGCACTACTTATAGATTCCGATGCCTCATTTCACGTTTACTGTATCCCTCTGACCTCCTTATTGACGATGAACTCAGAAATTGCATCGGAATTAATTACAAAAAATGCACAATGGCCACTTAAGTACAAGAAAACTGACTCTTCTTACTGTCTATGTTTTGAACCATTCATGTGACACTAGTTATAGATTCCGATGCTTTACTCCAGGTTTATTGTATCCCTCTGACCTTCGTATTGACGATGAAACACAGAAATTGCTTCGGAATTAAATACAAAGGGCACAATGCCGACTTAAGAACAAGATAACTGACTCTTCTTACTGTCTGTGTTTTGAACCATTCCTGTGACACTAGTTATAGATTCCGATGCTTCACTTCCGGTTTACTGTATCCCTCTGACATTCTTATTGACGATGAAACACGGAAATTGCATCGGAATAAAATACAAAAGGCACAATGCCGACTTAAGTACAAGAAAACTAACTCTTCTTACTGTCTATGTTTTGAAACATTCCTGTGACACCAGGTATAGATTCCGATGCTTCACTACAGGTTTACTGTATCCCTCTTACCTTCTTATTGACAATGAAACACAGAAATTGCATCGGAATTAAATACAAAATGCACAATGCCGACTTAAGTACAAAAAAACTGATTCCTTTTACTTTCTATGCTTTGAACCATTCATGTGACACTAGTTGTCGATTCCGATGCTTCACCTCAGGTTTACTGTATCCCTCTGACCTTCTTATTGACGACGAAACACAGAAATTGAAACGGAATTAAATCCAAAAGGCACAATGCCGACTTAAGTACAAGAAAACTGACTCTTCTTACTGTCTAAGATTTGAACCATTCCTGTGACACTAGTTATAGATTCCGATGCTTCACTTCAGGTTTACTGTATCCCTCTGACCATCTTATTGACGATGAAACACAGAAATTGCATCGGAATTAAATACAAAAAGCACAATGCCGACTAAAGTACAAGAAAATTGACTCTTCTTACTGTGTATGTTTGAACCATTCCTGTGACACTAGTTATAGATTCCGATGCTTCACTTCAGGTTTACTGTATACCTCTGACCTTCTTATTGACGATGAAACACAGAAATTGCATCGGAATTAAATACAAATAACACAATGCCGACTTAGGTACAAGAAAACTGAATCTTCTTACTGTCTATGTTTTGAACCATTCCTGTGACACTAGTTATAGATTCTGCTGCCTCACTTAACGTTTACTGTATCCTTCTGACCTTCTTATTGACGATGAAACACAGGAATTGCATCGGAATTAAATACAAAAGGCACAATGCCGACTTAAGTACAAGAAAACTGACTCTTCTTACTGTCTATGTTTTGAACCATTCCTGTTACACTAGTTATAGATTCCGATGCTTCACTTCAGTTTTACTGTATCCCTCTAACCATCTTATGGACGATGAAACACAGAAATTGCATCGGTATTAAATACAAAAGGCACAATGCCGACTTAATTACAAGAAAACTGACTCTTCTTACTGTCTATGTTTGGACCATTCCTGTGACACTAGTTATAGATTCCGATGCTTCACGTAAGGTTTACTGTATCCCTCTGACCTTCTTATTGACGATGACACACAGAAATTGCATTGGAATTAAATACAAAAGGCACAATGCAGGCTTAAGTACAAGAAAACTGACTCTTCTTACTGTCTATGTTTTGAACCATTCCTGTGACACTAGTTATAGATTCCGATGCTTCACTTCAGGTTTACTGTTTCCCTCTGACCTTCTTATTGACGGCGAAACACAGAAATTGCATCGGAATTAAATCCTAATGGCACAATGCGGACTTAAGTACAAGAAAACTGACTCTTCTTACTGTCTAAGTTTTGAACCATTCCTGTGACACTAGTTATAGATTCCGATGCTTCACTTCAGGTTTACTGTATCCCTCTGACCATCTTATTGACGATGAAACACAGAAATTGCATCAGAATTAAATACAAAAGGCACAATGCCGTCTCAAGTACAAGAAAACTGACTCTTCTTACTGTCTATGTTTCAACCATTCATGTGACACTAGTTTTCCGGTGCTTCACTTCAGGTTTACTGTATCCCTCTGACCATCTTATTGACGATAAAACACAGAAATTGCATCAGAATTAAATCCAAAAGGCACAATGCGGACTTAAGTACAAGAAAACTGACTCTTCTTACTGTCTAAGTTTTGAACCATTCCTGTGACACTAGTTATAGATTCCGATGCTTCACTTCAGGTTTACTGTATCCCTCTTACCTTCTTATTGACAATGAAACACAGAAATTACATCGGAATTAAATACAAAATGCACAATGCCGACTTAAGTACAAAAAAACTGATTCCTTTTACTTTCTATGCTTTGAACCATTCATGTGACACTAGTTATCGATTCCGATGCTTCACCTCAGGTTTACTGTATCCCTCTGACCTTCTTAGTGACGACGAAACACAGAAATTGAAACGGAATTAAATCCAAAAGGCACAATGCCGACTTCAGTACAAGAAAACTGACTCTTTTTACTGTCTAAGATTTGAACCATTCCTGTGACACTAGTAATAGATTCTGATGCTTCACTTCAGGTTTACTGTATCCCTCTGACCATCTTATTGACGATGAAACACAGAAATTGCATCGGAATTTAATAGAAAAAGCACAATGCCCACTTAAGTACAAGAAAACTGACTCTTCTTACTGTGTATTTTTGAACCATTCCTGTGACACTAGTTATAGATTCCGATGCTTCACTTCAGGTTTACTGTATACCTCTGACCTTCTTATTGACGATGAAACACAGAAATTGCATCGGAATTAAATACAAATAACACAATGCCGACTTAGGTACATGAAAACTGACTCTTCTTACTGTCTATGTTTTGAACCATTCCTGTGACACTAGTTATAGATTCTGCTGCCTCACTTCACGTTTACTGTATCCTTCTGACCTTCTTATTATTGACGATGAAACACAGGAATTGCATCGGAATAAAATACAAAAGGCACAATGCCGACTTAAGTACAAGAAAACTGACTCTTCTTACTGTCTATGTTTTGAACCATTCCTGTGACACTAGTTATAGATTCCGATGCTTCACTTCAGTTTTACTGTATCCCTCTAACCATCTTATTGACGATGAAACACAGATATTGCATCGGAATTAAATACAAAAGGCACAATGCCGACTTAATTACAAGAAAACTGACTCTTCTTACTGTCTATGTTTGAACCATTCCTGTGACACTAGTTATAGATTCCGATGCTTCACGTAAAGTTTACTGTATCCCTCTGACCTTCTTATTGACGATGACACACAGAAATTGCATTGGAATTAAATACAAAAGGCACAATGCAGGCTTAAGTACAAGAAAACTGACTCTTCTTACTGTCTATGTTTTGAACCATTCCTGTGACACTAGTTATAGATTCTGCTGCCTCACTTCAGGTTTACTGTATCCCTCTGACCTTCTTATTGACGATGAAACACAGAAATTGCTTCGGAATTAAATACAAAGTGCACAATGCCGACTTAAGTACAAGATAACAGACTCTTCTTACTGTCTGTGTTTTGAACCATTCCTGTGACACTAGTTACAGATTCCGATGCTTCATTTCTGGTTTACTGTATCCCTCTGACCTCCTTATTGACGATGAAACACAGAAATTGCATCGGAATTAAATACAAAAGGCACAATGACGACTTAAGTACAAGAAATCTGACTCCTCGTACTGTCTATGTTGGAACCATTCCTGTGACACTAGTTATAGATTCCGATGCTGCACTTCAGGTTTACTGTATCCCTCTGACCATCTTATTGACGATGAAACACAGAAATTGCTTCGGAATTAAATACAAAGTGCACAATGCCGACTGAAGTACAAGATAACAGACTCTTCTTACTGTCTGTGTTTTGAACCATTCCTGTGACACTAGTTACAGATTCCGATGCTTCATTTCTGGTTTACTGTATCCCTCTGACCTTTTTATTGACGATGAAACACAGAAATTGCATCGGAATTAAATACAAAAGGCACAATGCCGACTTAAGTACAAGAAAACTGACTCTTCTTACTGTCTATGTTTTGAACCATTCCTGTGACACTAGTTATGGATTCCGATGCTTCACTTCAGGTTTACTGTATCCCTCTGACCATCTTATTGACGATGAAACACAGAAATTGCATCGGAATTAAATACAAAAGGCACAATGACGACTTAAGTACAAGAAATCTGACTCCTCGTACTGTCTATGTTTGAACCATTCCTGTGACACTAGTTATAGATTCCGATGCTGCACTTCAGGTTTACTGTATTCCTCTGACCTTCTTATTGACGATGAAACACAGAAATTGCATCGGAATTAAATACAAAACGCACAGTGCCGACATAGGTACAAGAAAACTGACTCTTCTTACAGTCTATGATTTGAACCATTCCTGTGACACTAGTTATAGATTCTGCTGCGTCACTTCAGGTTTACTGTATCCCTCTGACCTTCTTATTGACGATGAAACACAGAAATTGCATCGGAATTAAATACAACAGGCACAATGCTGACTTAAGGACAAGATAACTGACTCTTCTTACTGTCTATGATTTGAACCATTCCTGTGGCACTAATTATAGATTGCGATGCTTCAATTCAGGTTTACTGTATCCCTCTGACCTCCTTATTGACGATGAACTCAGAAATTGCATCGTAACTAATTACAAAAGGCACAATGCCGACTTAAGTACAAGAAAACTGACTCTTCTTACTGTCTATGTTTTGAACCATTCCTGTGACACTAGTTACAGATTCCGATGCTTCACTTCAGGTTTACAGTAACCCTCTGACCTTCTTATTGACGATGAAACACATATATTGCATCGGAATTAAATACAAAAGGCACAATGCCGACTTAAGTACAAGAAAACTGACTCTACTTACTGTTTATGTTTTGAACCATTCCTCTGACACTAGTTATAGGTTCCGATGCTTCACTTTAGATTTACTGTATCCCACTGACCTTCTTACTGACGATGAAACACAGAAATTGCATCGGAATTAAATACAAAAGGCACAATGCCGACTTAAGTACAAGAAAACTGACTCATCTTACAGTCTATGTTTTGAACCATTCCTGTGACACTAGTTATAGATTCCGATGCTTCACTTCAGGTTTACTGTATCCCTCTGACCTTCTTATTGACGATGAAACACGGAAATTGCATCGGAATAAAATACAAAAGGCACAGGGCCGACTTAAGTTCAAGAAAACTGACTGTTCTTACTGTCTATGTTTTGAAACATTCCTGTGACACTGGGTATAGATTCCGATGCTTCACTTCAGGTTTACTGTATCCCTCTTACCTTCTTATTGACTATGAAACACAGAAATTGCATCGGAATTAAATACAAAATGCACAATGCCGACTTAAGTACAAAAAAACTGATTCTTTTTACTGTCTATGATTTGAACCATTCATGTGCCACTAGTTATAGATTCCGATGCTTTACTCCAGATTTACTGTATCCCTCTGACCTTCTTATTGACGATGAAACACAGAAATTGCATCGGAATTCATTACAAATAACACAATGCCGACTTAGGTACAAGAAAACTTACTCTTCTTACTGTCTATGTTTTGAACCATTCCTGTAGCACTAGTTATAGATTCCGATGCTTCATTTCAGGTTTACTGTATCCCTCTGACCTCCTTATTGACGATGAACTCAGAAATTGCTTCGGATTTAATTACAAAAGGCACAATGCCGACTTCAGTACAAGAAAACTGATTCTTTTTACTGTCTATGTTTTGAACCATTCATGTGACACTAGTTATAGATTCCGATGCTTTACTCCAGGCTTACTGTATCCCTCTGACCTTCTTATTGACGATGAAACACAGAAATTGCTTCGGAATTAAATACAAAGGGCACAATGCCGACTTAAGAACGAGATAACTGACCTCTTCTAACTGTCAGTGATTTGAACCATTCCTGTGACACTAGTTATAGATTCGATGCTTCACTTCAGGTTTACAGTAACAATCTGACCTTCTTGTTGACGATGAGACACATATATTGCATCGGAATTAAATACAAAAGGCACAATGCCGACTTAAGTACAAGAAAACTGACTCTTCTTACTGTCTATGTTTGTACCATTCCTGTGACACTAGTTATAGGTTCCGATGCTTCACTTTAGATTTACTGTATCCCACTGACCTTCTTATTGACGATGAAACACAGAAATTGCATCGGAATTAAATACAAAGGCACAATGCCGACGTAAGTGCAAGAAAACTGACTCTACTTACGGTCTATGTTTTGAACCATTCCTGTGACACTAGTTATAGACTCCGATGCTTCACTTCAGGTTTACCGTACCTCTCTGACCTTCTTATTGTCGATGAAACACAGAAATTGCATCGGAATTAAATACAAAAGGCACAATGCCGACTTAAGTACAAGAAAACTGACTCTTCTTACAGTCTATGTTTTGAACCATTCCTGTGACACTAGTTATAGATTCCGATGCTTCACTTCAGGTTTACTGTATCCCTTTGACTTTCTTATTGACGATGAAACACAGAAATTGCATCGGAATTAAATACGAATAACACAATGCCGACTTAGGTACAAGAAAACTGACTCTTCTTACTGTCTATGTTGTGAACCATTCCTGTGACACTAGTTATAGATTCTGCAGTGTCACTTCAGGTTTACTGAATCCCTCTGACTTTCTTATTGACGATGAAACACAGAAATTGCATCGGAGTTAAATACAAAAGGCAAAATGCGGACTTAAGTACAAGAAAACTGACTCTTCTTAAAGTCTATGTTTTGAACCATTCGTGTGAAACTAGTTATAGATTTCGATGCTTCACTTAAGGTTTTCTGTATCCCTCTGACCTTCTTGTTGACGATGAAACACAGAAATTCCTTCGGAATTAAATACAAAAGGCACAATGCCGACTTAAGTACAAGAAAACTGACTCTTCTTACTGTCTATGTTTTGAACCATTCCTGTGACACTAGTTATGGATTGCGATGCTTCACTTCAGGTTTACCGTATCCCTCTGACCTTCTTATTGACGATGAAACACAGAAATTGCATCGGAATTAAATACAAAAGGCACAATGCGGACTTAAGTACAAGAAAACTGACTCTTCTTACTGTCTATGTTTTGAACCATTCCTGTGACACTAGTTATAGATTCTGCTGCGTCACTTCAGGTTTACTGTATCCTTCTGACCTTCTTATTGACGATGAAACACAGAAATTGCATCGGAATTAAATACAAAAGGCACAATGTCGACTTAAGTACAAGAAAACTGACTCTTCTTACTGTCTATGTTTTGAACCATTCCTGTGACACTAGTTATAGATTCCGATGCTTCACATCAGTTTTACTGTATCCCTCTAACCATCTTATTGACGATGAAACACAGAAATTGCATCGGAATTAAATACAAAAGGCACAATGCCGACTTAAGTACAAGAAGACTGACTCTTCTTACTGTCTATGTTTGAACCATTCCTGTGACACTAGTTATAGATTCCGATGCTTCACGTAAGGTTCACAGCATCCCTCTGACCTTCTTATTGACGATGACACACAAAAATTGCATTGGAATTAAATACAAAAGGCACAATGCCGACTTAAGTACAAGAAAACTGACTCTTCCTACTGTCTATGTTTTGAACCATTCCTGTGACATTAGATATAGATTCCGATGCTTCACTTCAGGTTTACTGAATCCCTCTGACCTTCTTATTGACGATGAAACACAGAAAATGCATCGGAATTAAATACAAAAAGCACAATGCAGACTTAAGTACAAGAAAACTGACTCTTCTTACTGTATATGTTTTGAACCATTCCTCTGACACTAGTTATAGATTCCGATGCTTCACTTCAGGTTTACTGTTTCCCTCTGACCTTCTTATTGACGACGAAACACAGAAATTGCATCGGAATTAAATCCAAAAGGCACAATGCGGACTTAAGTACAAGAAAACTGAGTCTTCTTACTGTCTAAGTTTGAACCATTCCTGTGACACTAGTTATAGATTCAGATGCTTCACTTCAGGTTTAATGTATCTCTCTGACCTTCTTATTGACGATAAAACACAGAAATTGCATCGGAATTAAATACAAAAGGCACGATGCCCACTTAAGTACAAGAAAACTGACTCTTCTTACAGTCTATGCTTTGAACCATTTCTGTGACACTAGTTATAGAATCCGATGGTTCACTTCAGGTTTACTGTATCCCTCTGACCTTCTTATTGACGATGAAACACGGAAATTGCATCGGAATAAAATACAAGAGGCACAAGGCCGACTTAAGTACAAGAAAACTGACTGTTCTTACTGTCTATGTTTTGAAACATTCCTGTGACACTAGGTATAGATTCCGATGCTTCACTTCAGTTTTACTGTATCCCTCTTACCTTCTTATTGACTATGAAACACAGAAATTGCATCGGAATTAAATACAAAATGCACAATGCCGACTTAAGTACAAAAAAACTGATTCGTTTTACTGTCTATGCTTTGAACCATTCATGTGACACTAGTTATAGATTCCGATGCTTTACTCCAGATTTACTGTATCCCTCTGACCTTCTTATTGACGATGAAACACAGAAATGGCATCGGAATTAATTACAAATAACACAATGCCGACCTAGGTACAAGAAAACTGACTCTTCTTACTGTCTATGCTTTGAACCATTCCTGTGGCACTAGTTATAGATTCCGATGCTTCATTTCAGGTTTACTGTATCCCTCTGACCTCCTTATTGACGATGAACTCAGAAATTGCATCGGAATTAATTACAAAAGGCACAATGCCGACTTAAGTACAAGAAAACTGATCCTTTTTACTGTCTATGTTTTGAACCATTCATGTGACACTAGTTATAGATTCCGATGCTTTACTCCAGGTTTACTGTATCCCTCTGACCTTCTTATTGACGATGAAACTCAGAAATTGCTTCGGAATTAAATACAAAGGGCACAATGCCGACTTAAGAACGAGATAACTGACTCTTCTTACTTTCTGTGATTTGAACAATTCCTGTGACACTAGTTATAGAGTCCAATGCTTCACTTCAGGTTTACAGTAACCCTCTGACCTTCTTAATGACGATGAAACACATATATTACATCGGAATTAAATACAAAAGGCACAATGCCGACTTAAGTACAAGAAAACTGACTCTTCTTACCGTCTATGTTTGAACCATTCCTGTGACACTAGTTATAGGTTCCGATGCTTCACTTTAGATTTACTGTATCCCACTGACCTTCTGATTGACGATGAAACACAGAAATTGCATCGGAATTAAATACAAAAGGCACAATGCCGACTTAAGTACAAGAAAACTGACTCTTCTTACTGTCTATGTTTGAACCATTCCTGTGACACTAGTTATAGATTCCGATGCTTCACGTAAGGTTTACTGCATCCCTCTGACCTTCTTATTGACGATGACACACAAAAATTGCATTGGAATTAAATACAAAAGGCACAATGCCGACTTAAGTACAAGAAAACTGATTCTTTTTACTGTCTATGTTTTGAACCATTCATGTGACACTAGTTATAGATTCCGATGCCTTACTCCAGGTTTACTGTATCCCTCTGACATTCTTATTGACGATGAAGCACAGAAATTGCTTCGGATGTAAAAACAAAAGGCACAATGCCGACTTAAGTACAAGAAAACTGACTCTTCCTACTGTCTATGCTTTGAACCATTCCTGTGACATTAGATATAGATTGCGATGCTTCACTTCAGGTTTACTGAATCCCTCTGACCTTCTTATTGACGATGAAACACAGAAAATGCATCGGAATTAAATACAAAAAGCACAATGCAGACTTAAGTACAAGAAAACTGACTCTTCTTACTGTATATGTTTTGAACCATTCCTGTGACACTAGTTATAGCTTCCGATGCTTCACTTCAGGTTTACTGTTTCCCTCTGACCTTCTTATTGACGACTAAACACAGAAATTGCATCGGAATTAAATCCAAAAGGCACAATGCGGACTTAAGTACAAGAAAACTGACTCTTCTTACTGTCTAAGTTTTGAACCATTCCTGTGACACTAGTTATAGAATCCGATGCTTCACTTCAGGTTTACTGTATCCCTCTGACCTTCTTATTGACGATGAAACACGGAAATTGCATCGGAATAAAATACAAAAGGCACAAGGCCGACTTAAGTACAAGAAAACTGACTGTTCTTACTGTCTATGTTTTAAAACATTCCTGTGACACTAGTTATAGATTCCGATGCTTCACTTCAGGTTTACTGTATCTCTCTGACCTTCTTATTGACGATGAAACACGGAAATTGCATCGGAATAAAATACAAAAGGCACAATGCAGACTTATAGTACAAGAAAACTGACTCTTCTCACTGTCTATGATTTGAAACATTCCTGTGACGCTAGGTATAGATTCCGATGCTTCACTTCAGGTTTAGTGTATCCCTCTTACCTTCTTATTCACTATGAAACACAGAAATTGCATCGGAATTAAATACAAAATGCACAATGCCGACTTAAGTACAAAAAAACTGATTCTTTTTACTGTCTATGTTTTGAACCATTCATATGACACTAGTTATAGATTCCGATGCTTCACTTCAGGTTTTCTGTATACCTCTGACCTTCTTATTGACGATGAAACACAGAAATTGCATCGGAATTAAATACAAAAGGCACAAAGCGGACTTAAGTACAAGAAAACTGACTCTTCTTACTGTCTACGTTTTGAACCATTCCTGTGAGACTAGTTATAGATTCTGCTGCGTCACTTCAGGTTTACTGTATCCTTCTGACCTTCTTATTGACGATGAAACACAGAAATTGCATCGAAATTAAATACAAAAGGCACAATGTCGACTTAAGTACAAGAAAACTGACTCTTCTTACTGTCTATGTTTTGAACCATTCCTGTGACACTAGTTATAGATTCCGATGCTTCACATCAGTTTTACTGTATCCCTCTAACCATCTTATTGACGATGAAACACAGAAATTGCATCGGAATTAAATACAAAAGGCACAATGCCGACTTAAGTACAAGAAGACTGACTCTTCTTACTGTCTATGTTTGAACCATTCCTGTGACACTTGTTATAGATTCCGATGCTTCACGTAAGGTTCACAGCATCCCTCTGACCTTCTTATTGACGATGACACACAAAAATTGCATTGGAATTAAATACAAAAGGCACAATGCCGACTTAAGTACAAGAAAACTGATTCTTTTTACTGTCTATGTTTTGAACCATTCATGTGACACTAGTTATAGATTCCGATGCTTTACTCCAGGTTTACTGTATCCCTCTGACCTTCTTATTGACGATGAAACACAGAAATTGCTTCGGATGTAAAAACAAAAGGCACAATGCCGACTTAAGTACAAGAAAACTGACTCTTCCTACTGTCTATGTTTTGAACCAATCCTGTGACATTAGATATAGATTCCGATGCTTCACTTCAGGTTTACTGAATCCCTCTGACCTTCTTATTGACGATGAAACACAGAAAATGCATCGGAATTAAATACAAAAAGCACAATGCAGACTTAAGTACAAGAAAACTGACTCTTCTTACTGTATATGTTTTGAACCATTCCTGTGACACTAGTTATAGATTCCGATGCTTCACTTCAGGTTTACTGTTTCCCTCTGACCTTCTTATTGACGACGAAACACAGAAATTGCATCGGAATTAAATCCAAAATGCACAATGCGGACTTAAGTACAAGAAAACTGAGTCTTCTTACTGTCTAAGTTTGAACCATTCCTGTGACACTAGTTATAGATTCAGATGCTTCACTTCAGGTTTACTGTATCTCTCTGACCTTCTTATTGACGATGAAACACAGTAATTGCATCGGAATTAAATACAAAAGGCACGATGCTGACTTAAGTACAAGAAAACTGACTCTTCTTACAGTCTATGTTTTGAACCATTCCTGTGACACTAGTTATAGAATCCGATGGTTCACTTCAGGTTTACTGTATCCCTCTGACCTTCTTATTGACGATGAAACACGGAAATTGCATCGGAATAAAATACAAGAGGCACAAGGCCGACTTAAGTACAAGAAAACTGACTGTTCTTACTGTCTATGTTTTGAAACATTCCTGTGACACTAGGTATATATTCCGATGCTTCACTTCAGTTTTACTGTATCCCTCTTACCTTCTTATTGACTATGAAACACAGAAATTGCATGTGAATTAAATACAAAATGCACAATGCCGACTTAAGTACAAAAAAACTGATTCGTTTTACTGTCTATGATTTAAACCATTCATGTGACACTAGTTATAGATTCCGATGCTTTACTCCAGATTTACTGTATCCCTCTGACCTTCTTATTGACGATGAAACACAGAAATGGCATCGGAATTAATTACAAATAACACAATGCCGACTTAGGTACAAGAAAACTGACTCTTCTTACTGTCTATGCTTTGAACCATTCCTGTGGCACTAGTTATAGATTCCGATGCTTCATTTCAGGTTTACTGTATCCCTCTGACCTCCTTATTGACGATGAACTCAGAAATTGCATCGGAATTAATTACAAAAGGCAAAATGCCGACTTAAGTACAAGAAAACTGATCCTTTTTACTGTCTATGTTTTGAACCATTCATGTGACACTAGTTATAGATTCCGATGCTTTACTCCAGGTTTACTGTATCCCTCTGACCTTCTTATTGACGATGAAACTCAGAAATTGCTTCGGAATTAAATACAAAGGGCACAATGCCGACTTAAGAACGAGATAACTGACTCTTCTTACAGTCTGTGATTTGAACAATTCCTGTGACACTAGTTATAGATTCCAATGCTTCACTTCAGGTTTACAGTAACCCTCTGACCTTCTTAATGACGATGAAACACATATATTGCATCGGAATTAAATACAAAAGGCACAATGCCGACTTAAGTACAAGAAAACTGACTCTTCATACTGTCTATGTTTGAACCATTCCTGTGACACTAGTTATAGGTTCCGATGCTTCACTTTAGATTTACTGTATCCCACTGACCTTCTTATTGACGATGAAACACAGAAATTGCATCGGAATTAAATACAAAAGGCACAATGTCGACTTAAGTACAAGAAAACTGACTCTTCTTACTGTCTATGTTTTGAACCATTCCTGTGACACTAGTTATAGATTCCGATGCTTCACATCAAATTTTCTGTATCCCTCTAACCATCTTATTGACGATGAAACACAGAAATTGCATCGGAATTAAATACAAAAGGCACAATGCCGACTTAAGTACAAGAAAACTGACTCTTCCTACTGTCTATGTTTGAACCATTCCTGTGACACTAGTTATAGATTCCGATGCTTCACGTAAGGTTTACTGCATCCCTCTGACCTTCTTATTGACGATGTCACACAAAAATTGCATTGGAGTTAAATACAAAAGGCACAATGCCGACTTAAGTACAAGAAAACTGATTCTTTTTACTGTCAATGTTTTGAACCATTCATGTGACACTAGTTATAGATTCCGATGCTTTACGCCAGGTTTACTGTATCCCTCTGACATTCTTATTGACGATGAAGCACAGAAATTGCCTCGGATGTAAAAACAAAAGGCACAATGCCGACTTAAGTACCAGAAAACTGACTCTTCCTACTGTCTATGTTTTGAACCATTCCTGTGACATTAGATATAGATTGCGATGCTTCACTTCAGTTTTACTGAATCCCTCTGACCTTCTTATTGACGATGAAACACAGAAAATGCATCGGAATTAAATACAAAAAGCACAATGCAGACTTAAGTACAAGAAAACTGACTCTTCTTACTGTATATGTTTTGAACCACTCCTGTGACACTAGTTATAGATTCCGATGCTTCACTTCAGGTTTACTGTTTCCCTCTGACCTTCTCATTGACGACGCAACACAGAAATTGCATCGGAATTAAATCCAAAAGGCACAATGCGGACTTAAGTACAAGAAAACTGACTCTTCTTACTGTCTAAGTTTTGAACCATTCCTGTGACACTAGTTATAGATTCAGATGCTTCACTTCAGGTTTACTGTATCTCTCTGACCTTCTTATTGACGATGAAACACAGAAATTGCATCGGAATTAATAACAAAAAGCACGATGCCGACTTAAGTACAAGAAAACTGACTCTTCTTACAGTCTATGTTTTGAACCATTCATGTGGCACTAGTTATAGATTCCGATGCTTTACTCCAGATTTAATGTATCCCTCTGACCTTCTTATTGACGATGAAACACAGAAATCGCATCGGAATTAATTACAAATAACACAATGCCGACTTAGGTACAAGAAAACTGACTCATCTTACTGTCTATGTTTTGAACCATTTTTGTGGCACTAGTCATAGATTCCGATGCTTCATTTCAGGTTTACTGTATCCCTCTGACCTCCTTATTGACGATGTACTCAGAAATTGCATCGGAATTAATTACAAAAGGCACAATGCCGACTTAAGTACAAGAAAACTGATCCTTTTTACTGTCTATGTTTTGAACCATTCATGTGACACTAGTTTTAGATTCCGATGCTTTACTCCAGGTTTACTGTATCCCTCTGACCTTCTTATTGACGATGAAACTCAGAAATTGCTTCGGAATTAAATACAAAGTGCACAATGCCGACTTAAGAACGAGATAAGTGACTGTTCTTACTGTCTGTGATTTGAACCATTCCAGTGACACTAGTTATAGGTTCCGATGCTTCACTTTAGATTTACTGTATCCCACTGACCTTCTTATTGACGATGAAACACAGAAATTGCATCGGAATTAAATACAAAAGGCACAATGCCGACGTAAGTGCAAGAAAACTGACTCTACTTACAGTCTATGCTTTGAACCATTCCTGTGACACTAGTTATAGATTCCGATGCTTCACTTCAGGTTTACTGTATCCCTCTGACCTTCTTATTGACGATGAAACACGGAAATTGCATCGGAATAAAATACAAAAGGCACAATGCCGACTTATAGTACAAGAAAACTGACTCTTCTCACTGTCTATGATTTGAAACATTCCTGTGACACTAGGTATAGATTCCGATGCTTCACTTCAGGTTTAGTGTATCCCTCTTACCTTCTTATTCACTATGAAACACAGAAATTGCATCGGAATTAAATACAAAATGCACAATGCCGACTTAAGTACAAAAAAACTGATTCTTTTTACTGTCTATGTTTTGAACCATTCATGTGACACTAGTTATAGATTCCGATGCTTCACTTCAGGTTTTCTGTATACCTCTGACCTTCTTATTGACGATGAAACACAGAAATTGCATCGGAATTAAATACAAAAGGCACAATGCGGACTTAAGTACAAGAAAACTGACTCTTCTTACAGTCTACTTTTTGAACCATTCCTGTGACACTAGTTATAGATTCTGCTGCGTCACTTCAGGTTTACTGTATCCTTCTGACCTTCTTATTGACGATGAAACACAGAAATTGCATCGGAATTACATACAAAAGGCACAATGTCGACTTAAGTACAAGAAAACTGACTCTTCTTACTGTCTATGTTTTGAACCATTCCTGTGACACTAGTTATAGATTCCGATGCTTCACATCAGTTTTACTGTATCCCTCTAACCATCTTATTGACGATGAAACACAGAAATTGCATCGGAATTAAATACAAAAGGCACAATGCCGACTTAAGTACAAGAAGACTGACTCTTCTTACTGTCTATGTTTGAACCATTCCTGTGCCACTAGTTATAGATTCCGATGCTTCACGTAAGGTTTACTGCATCCCTCTGACCTTCTTATTGACGATGACACACAAATATTGCATTGGAATTAAATACAAAAGGCACAATGCCGACTTATGTACAAGAAAACTGATTCTTTTTACTGTCTATGTTTTGAACCATTCATGTGACACTAGTTATAGATTCCGATGCTTTACTCCAGGTTTACTGTATCCCTCTGACCTTCTTATTGACGATGAAACACAGAAATTGCTTCGGATGTAAAAACAAAAGACACAATGCCGACTTAAGTACAAGAAAACTGACTCTTCCTACTGTCTATGTTTTGAACCATTCCTGTGACATTAGATATAGATTGCGATGCTTCACTTCAGGTTTACTGAATCCCTCTGACCTTCTTATTGACGATGAAACACAGAAAATGCATCGGAATTAAATACAAGAGGCACAAGGCCGACTTAAGTACAAGAAAACTGACTGTTCTTACTGTCTATGTTTTGAAACATTCCTGTGACACTAGGTATAGATTCTGATGCTTCACTTCAGTTTTACTGTATCCCTCTTACCTTCTTATTGACTATGAAACACAGAAATTGCATCGGAATTAAATACAAAATGCACAATGCCGACTTAAGTACAAAAAAACTGATTCGTTTTACTGTCTATGTTTTGAACCATTCATGTGACACTAGTTATAGATTCCGATGCTTTACTCCAGATTTACTGTATCCTTCTGACCTTCTTATTGACGATGAAACACAGAAATGGCATCGGAATTAATTACAAATAACACAATGCCGACTTAGGTACAAGAAAACTGACTCTTCTTACTGTCTATGCTTTGAACCATTCCTGTTGCACTAGTTATAGATTCCGATGCTTCATTTCAGGTTTACTGTATCCCTCTAACCTCCTTATTGACGATGAACTCAGAAATTGCATCGGAATTAATTACAAAAGGCACAATGCCGACTTAAGTACAAGAAAACTGATCCTTTTTACTGTCTATGTTTTGAACCATTCATGTGACACTAGTTATAGATTCCGATGCTTTACTCCAGGTTTACTGTATCCCTCTGACCTTCTTATTGACGATGAAACTCAGAAATTGCTTCGGAATTTAATACAAAGGGCACAATGCCGACTTAAGAACGAGATAACTGACTCTTCTTACTGTCTGTGATTTGAACAATTCCTGTGACACTAGTTATAGATTTCAATGCTTCACTTCAGGTTTACAGTAACCCTCTGAGTTTCTTAATGACGATGAAACACATATATTGCATCGGAATTAAATACAAAAGGCACAATGCCGACTTAAGTACAAGAAAACTGACTCTTCTTACTGTCTATGTTTGAACCATTCCTGTGACACTAGTTATAGGTTCCGATGCTTCACTTTAGATTTACTGTATCCCACTGACCATCTTATTGACGATGAAACACAGAAATTGCATCGGAATTAAATACAAAAGGCACAATGTCGACTTAAGTACAAGAAAACTGACTCTTCTTACTGTCTATGTTTTGAACCATTCCTGTGACACTAGTTATAGATTCCGATGCTTCACATCAGTTTTTCTGTATCCCTCTAACCATCTTATTGACGATGAAACACAGAAATTGCATCGGAATTAAATACAAAAGGCACAATGCCGACTTAAGTACAAGAAAACTGACTCTTCTTACTGTCTATGTTTGAACCATTCCTGTGACACTAGTTATAGATTCCGATGCTTCACGTAGGGTTTACTGCATCCCTCTGACCTTCTTGTTGACGATGACACACAAAAATTGCATTGGAATAAGTACAAAAGGCACAATGCCGACATAAGTACAAGAAAACTGATTCTTTTTACTGTCTATGTTTTGAACCATTCATGTGACACTAGTTATAGATTCCGATGCTTTACTCCAGGTTTACTGTATCCCTCTGACATTCTTATTGACGATGAAGCACAGAAATTGCTTCGGATGTAAAAACAAAAGGCACAATGCCGACTTAAGTACAAGAAAACTGACTCTTCCTACTGTCTATGATTTGAACCATTCCTGTGACATTAGATATAGATTGCGATGCTTCACTTCAGGTTTACTGAATCCCTCTGACCTTCTTATTGACGATGAAACACAGAAAATGCATCGGAATTAAATACAAAAAGCACAATGCAGACTTAAGTACAAGAAAACTGACTCTTCTTACTGTATATGTTTTGAACCATTCCTGTGACACTAGTTATAGATTCCGATGCTTCACTTCAGGTTTACTGTTTCCCTCTGACCTTCTTATTGACGACGAAACACAGAAATTGCATCGGAATTAAATCCAAAAGGCACAATGCGGACTTAAGTACAAGAAAACTGACTCTTCTTACTGTCTAAGTTTTGAACCATTCCTGTGACACTAGTTATAGATTCAGATGCTTCACTTCAGGTTTACTGTATCTCTCTGACCTTCTTATTGACGATGAAACACAGAAATTGCATCGGAATTAAATACAAAAGGCACGATGCCGACTTAAGTACAAGAAAACTGACTCTTCTTACAGTCTATGTTTTGAACCATTCCTGTGACACTAGTTATAGAATCCGATGCTTCACTTCAGGTTTACTGTATCCCTCTGACCTTCTTATTGACGATGAAACACGGAAATTGCATCGGAATAAAATACAAAAGGCACAAGGCCGACTTAAGTACAAGAAAACTGTCTGTTGTTACTGTCTATGTTTTGAAACATTCCTGTGACACTAGGTATAGATTCCGATGTTTCACTTCAGTTTTACTGTATCCCTCTTACCTTCTTATTGACTATGAAACACAGAAATTGCATCGGAAAAATATACAAAATGCACAATGCCGACTTATGTACAAAAAAACTGATTCTTTTTACTGTCTATGTTTTGAACCATTCATGTGACACTAGTTATAGATTCCGATGCTTTACTCCAGATTTACTGTATCCCTCTGACCTTCTTATTGACGATGAAACACAGAAATTGCATCGGAATTAATTACAAATAACACAATGCCGACTTAGGTACAAGAAAACTGACTCTTCTTACTGTCTATGTTTTGAACCATTCCTGTGGCACTAGTCATAGATTCCGATGCTTCATTTGAGGTTTACTGTATCCCTCTGACCTCCTTATTGACGATGAACTCAGAAATTGCATCGGAATTAATTACAAAAGGCACAATGCCGACTTAAGTACAAGAAAACTGATCCTTTTTACTGTCTATGTTTTGAACCATTCATGTGACACTAGTTATAGATTCCGATGCTTTACTCCAGGTTTACTGTATCCCTCTGACCTTCTTATTGAAGATGAAACACAGAAATTGCTTCGGAATTAAATACAAAGTGCACAATGCCGACTTAAGAACGAGATAAGTGACTGTTCTTACTGTCTGTGATTTGAACAATTCCTGTGACACTAGTTATAGATTCCAATGCTTCACTTCAGGATTACAGTAACCCTCTGACCTTCTTATTGACGATGAAGCACATATATTGCATCGGAATTAAATACAAAAGGCACAATGCCGACTTAAGTACAAGAAAACTGACTCTCCTTAGTGTCTATGTTTGAACCATTCCTGTGACACTAGTTATAGGTTCCGATGCTTCACTTTAGATTTACTGTATCCCACTGACCTTCTTATTGACGATGAAACACAGAAATTGCATCGGAATTAAATACAAAAGGCACAATGCCGACGTAAGTGCAAGAAAACTGACTCTACTTACAGTCTATGCTTTGAACCATTCCTGTGACACTAGTTATAGATTCCGATGCTTCACTTCAGGTTTACTGTATCCCTCTGACCTTCTTATTGACGATGAAACACGGAAATTGCATCGGAATAAAATGCAAAAGGCACAATGCCGACTTATAGTACAAGAAAACTGACTCTTCTTACTGTCTATGATTTGAAACATTCCTGTGACACTAGGTATAGATTCCGATGCTTCACTTCAGGTTTACTGTATCCCTCTTACCTTCTTATTGACTATGAAACACAGAAATTGCATCGGAATTAAATACAAAATGCACAATGCCGACTTAAGTACAAAAAAACTGATTCTTTTTACTGTCTATGTTTTGAACCATTCATGTGACACTAGTTATAGATTCCGATGCTTCACTTCAGGTTCACTGTATACCTCTGACCTTCTTATTGACGATTAAACACAGAAATTGCATCGGAATTAAATACAAAAGGCACAATGCGGACTTAAGTACAAGAAAACTGACTCTTCTTACTGTCTACGTTTTGAACCATTCCTGTGACACTAGTTATAGATTCTGCTGCGTCACTTCAGGTTTACTGTATACTTCTGACCTTCTTATTGACGATGAAACACAGAAATTGCATCGGAATTAAATACAAAAGGCACAATGTCGACTTAAGTACAAGAAAACTGACTTTTCTTACTGTCTATGTTTTGAACCATTCCTGTGACACTAGTTATATTTTCCGATGCTTCACATCAGTTTTACTGTATCCCTCTAACCATCTTATTGACGATGAAACACAGAAATTGCATCGGAATTAAATACAAAAGGCACAATGCCGACTTAAGTACAAGAAGACTGACTCTTCTTACTGTCTATGTTTGAACCATTCCTCTGACACTAGTTACAGATTCCGATGCTTCACGTAAGGTTTACTGTATCCCTCTGACCTTCTTATTGACGATGACACACAAAAATTGCATTGGAATTAAATGCAAAAGGCACAATGCCGACTTAAGTACAAGAAAACTGATTCTTTTCACTGACTATGTTTTGAACCATTCATGTGACACTAGTTATAGATTCCGATGCTCTACTCCAGGTTTACTGTATCCCTCTGACCTTCTTATTGACGATGAAACACAGAAATTGCTTCGGATGTAAAAACAAAAGGCACAATGCCGACTTAAGTACAAGAAAACTGACTCTTCCTACTGTCTATGTTTTGAACCATTCCTGTGACATTAGATATGGATTGCGATGCTTCACTTCAGGTTTACTGAATCCCTCTGACCTTCTTATTGACGATGAAACACAGAAAATGCATCGGAATTAAATACAAAAAGCATAATGCAGACTTAAGTACAAGAAAACTGACTCTTCTTACTGTATATGTTTTGAACCATTCCTGTGACACTAGTTATAGATTCCGATGCTTCACTTCAGGTTTACTGTTTCCCTCTGACCTTCTTATTGACGACGAAACACAGAAATTGCATCGGAATTAAATCCAAAAGGCACAATGCGGACTTAAGTACAAGAAAACTGACTCTTCTTACTGTCTAAGTTTGAACCATTCCTGTGACACTAGTTATAGATTCAGATGCTTCACTTCAGGTTTACTGTATCTCTCTGACCTTCTTATTGACGATGAAACACAGAAATTGCATCGGAATTAAATACAAAAGGCACGATGCCGACTTAAGTACAAGAAAACTGACTCTTCTTACAGTCTATGTTTTGAACCACTCCTGTGACACTAGTTATAGATTCCGATGCTTCATTTCAGGTTTACTGTATCCCTCTGACCTCCTTATTGACGATGAACTCAGAAATTGCTACGGAATTAATTACAAAAGGCACAATGCCGACTTAAGTACAAGAAAACTGATCCTTTTTACTGTCTATGTTTTGAACCATTCATGTGACACTAGTTATAGATTCCGATGCTTTACTCCAGGTTTACTGTATCCCTCTGACCTTCTTATTGACGATGAAACTCAGAAATTGCTTCGGAATTAAATACAAAAGGCACAATGCGGACTTAAGGACAAGAAACTGACTCTTCTTACTGTCTACGTTCTGAACCATTCCTGTGACACTAGTTATAGATTCTGCTGCCTCACTTCAGGTTTACTGTATCCTTCTGACCTTCTTATTGACGATGAAACACAGAAATTGCATCGGAATTAAATACAAAAGGCACAATGTCGACTTAAGTACAAGAAAACTGACTTTTCTTACTGTCTATGTTTTGAACCATTCCTGTGACACTAGTTATAGATTCCGATGCTTCACTTCAGTTTTACTTTAGCCCTCTAACCATCTTATTGACGATGAAACACAGAAATTGCATCGGAATTAAATACAAAAGGCACAATGCCGACTTAAGGACAAGAAAACTGACTCTTCTTACACTCTATGTTTTGAACCACTCCTGTGACACTAGTTATAGAATCCGATGGTTCACTTCAGGTTTACTGTATCCCTCTGACCTTCTTATTGACGATGAAACACGGAAATTGCATCGGAATAATATACAAGAGGCACAAGGCCGACTTAAGTACAAGATAACTGACTGTTCTTACTGTCTATGTTTTGAAACATTCCTGTGACACTAGGTATAGATTCCGATGCTTCACTTCAGTTTTACTGTATCCCTCTGACCTTCTTATTGACGATGAAACACAGAAATTGCATCGGAATTAATTGCAAATAACACAATGCCGACTTAGGTACAAGAAAACTGACTCTTCTTACTGTCTATGTTTTGAACCATTCCTGTGGCACTAGTTATAGATTCCGATGCTTCATTTCAGGTTTACTGTATCCCTCTGACCTCCTTATTGACGATGAATTCAGAAATTGCTACGGAATTAATTACAAAAGGCACAATGCCGACTTAAGTACAAGAAAACTGATCCTTTTTACTGTCTATGTTTTGAACCATTCATGTGACACTAGTTATAGATTCCGATGCTTTACTCCAGGTTTACTGTATCCCTCTGACCTTCTTATTGACGATGAAACTCAGAAATTGCTTCGGAATTAAATACAAAGGGCACATTGCCGACTTAAGAACGAGATAACTGACTCTTCTTACTGTGTGTGATTTGAACAATTCCTGTGACACTAGTTATAGATTCCAATGCTTCACTTCAGGTTTACAGTAACCCTCTGACCTTCTTAATGACGATGAAACACATATATTGCATCGGAATAAAATACAAAAGGCACAATGCCGACTTAAGTACAAGAAAACTGACTCTTCTTACTGTCTATGTTTGAACCATTCCTGTGACACTAGTTATAGGTTCCGATGCTTCACTTTAGATTTACCTTATCCCACTGACCTTCTTATTGACGATGAAACACAGAAATTGCATCGGAATTAAATACAAAAGGCACAATGTCCACTTAAGTACAAGAAAACTGACTCTTCTTACTGTCTATGTTTTGAACCATTCCTGTGACACTAGTTATAGATTCCGATGCTTCACATCAGTTTTTCTGTATCCCTCTAACCATCTTATTGACGATGAAACACAGAAATTGCATCGGAATTAAATACAAAAGGCACAATGCCGACTTAAGTACAAGAAAACTGACTCTTCTTACTGTCTATGTTTGAACCATTCCTGTGACACTAGTTATAGATTCAGATGCTTCACTTCAGGTTTACTGTATCTCTCTGACCTTCTTATTGACGATGAAATAAAGAAATTGCATCGGAATTAAATACAAAATGCACAATGCCGACTTAATTCCAAAAAAACTGATTCTTTTTACTTTCTATGTTTTGAACCATTCATGTGTTATAGATTCCGATGCTTTACTCCAGATTTACTGTATCCCTCTGACCTTCTTATTGACGATGAAACACAGAAATTGCATCGGAGTTAAATACAAAAGGCAAAATGCGGACTTAAGTACAAGAAAACTGACTCTTCTTAAAGTCTATGTTTTGAACCATTCGTGTGAAACTAGTTATAGATTTCGATGCTTCACTTAAGGTTTTCTGTATCCCTCTGACCTTCTTATTGATGATGAAACACAGAAATTGCTTCGGAATTAAATACAAAAGGCACAATGCCGACTTAAGGACAAGAAACTGACTCTTGTTACTGTCTACGTTTTGAACCATTCCTGTGACACTAGTTATAGATTCTGCTGCCTCACTTCAGGTTTACTGTATCCTTCTGACCTTCTTATTGACGATGAAACACAGAAATTGCATCGGAATTAAATACAAAAGGCACAATGTCGACTTAAGTACAAGAAAACTGACTTTTCTTACTGTCTATGTTTTGAACCATTCCTGTGACACTAGTTATAGATTCCGATGCTTCACTTCAGTTTTACTTTAGCCCTCTAACCATCTTATTGACGATGAAACACAGAAATTGCATCGGAATTAAATACAAAAGGCACAATGCCGACTTAAGGACAAGAAAACTGACTCTTCTTACTGTCTATGTTTGAACCATTCCTGCGACACTAGTTATAGATTCCGATGCTTCACGTAAGATTTACTGTATCCCTCTGACCTTCTTATTGACGATGACACACAGAAATTGCATTGGAATTAAATACAAAAGGCACAATGCCGACTTAAGTACAAGAAAACTGATTCTTTTTACTGTCTATGTTTTGAACCATTCTTGTGACACTAGTTATAGATTCCGATGCTTTACTCCAGGTTTACTGTATCCCTCTGACCTTCTTATTGACGATGAAACTCAGAAATTGCTTCGGAATTAAATACAAAGTGCACAATGCCGACTTAAGAACGAGATAAGTGACTGTTCTTACTGTCTGTGATTTGAACAATTCCTGTGACACTAGTTATAGATTCCAATGCTTCACTTCAGGATTACAGTAACCCTCTGACCTTCTTATTGACGATGAAGCACATATATTGCATCGGAATTAAATACAAAAGGCACAATGCCGACTTAAGTACAAGAAAACTGACTCTTCTTAGTGTCTATGTTTGAACCATTCCTGTGACACTAGTTATAGGTTCCGATGCTTCACTTTAGATTTACTGTATCCCACTGACCTTCTTATTGACGATGAAACACAGAAATTGCATCGGAATTAAATACAAAAGGCACAATGCCGACGTAAGTGCAAGAAAACTGACTCTACTTACAGTCTATGCTTTGAACCATTCCTGTGACACTAGTTATAGATTCCGATGCTTCACTTCAGGTTTACTGTATCCCTCTGACCTTCTTATTGACGATGAAACACGGAAATTGCATCGGAATAAAATACAAAAGGCACAATGCCGACTTATAGTACAAGAAAACTGACTCTTCTTACTGTCTATGATTTGAAACATTCCTGTGACACTAGGTATAGATTCCGATGCTTCACTTCAGGTTTACTGTATCCCTCTTACCTTCTTATTGACTATGAAACACAGAAATTGCATCGGAATTAAATACAAAATGCACAATGCCGACTTAAGTACAAAAAAACTGATTCTTTTTACTGTCTATGTTTTGAACCATTCATGTGACACTAGTTATAGATTCCGATGCTTCACTTCAGGTTCACTGTATACCTCTGACCTTCTTATTGACGATTAAACACAGAAATTGCATCGGAATTAAATACAAAAGGCACAATGCGGACTTAAGTACGAGAAAACTGACTCTTCTTACTGTCTACGTTTTGAACCATTCCTGTGACACTAGTTATAGATTCTGCTGCGTCACTTCAGGTTTACTGTATACTTCTGACCTTCTTATTGACGATGAAACACAGAAATTGCATCGGAATTAAATACAAAAGGCACAATGTCGACTTAAGTACAAGAAAACTGACTTTTCTTACTGTCTATGTTTTGAACCATTCCTGTGACACTAGTTATAGATTCCGATGCTTCACATCAGTTTTACTGTATCCCTCTAACCATCTTATTGACGATGAAACACAGAAATTGCATCGGAATTAAATACAAAAGGCACAATGCCGACTTAAGTACAAGAAGACTGACTCTTCTTACTGTCTATGTTTGAACCATTCCTCTGACACTAGTTACAGATTCCGATGCTTCGCGTAAGGTTTACTGTATCCCTCTGACCTTCTTATTGACGATGACACACAAAAATTGCATTGGAATTAAATACAAAAGGCACAATGCCGACTTAAGTACAAGAAAACTGATTCTTTTTACTGTCTATGTTTTGAACCACTCCTGTGACACTAGTTATAGAATCCGATGGTTCACTTCAGGTTTACTGTATCCCTCTGACCTTCTTATTGACGATGAAACACGGAAATTGCATCGGAATAATATACAAGAGGCACAAGGCCGACTTAAGTACAAGAAAACTGACTGTTCTTACTGTCTATGTTTTGAACCATTCATGTGACACTAGTTATAGATTCCGATGCTCTACTCCAGGTTTACTGTATCCCTCTGACCTTCTTATTGACGATGAAACACAGAAATTGCTTCGGATGTAAAAACAAAAGGCACAATGCCGACTTAAGTACAAGAAAACTGACTCTTCCTACTGTCTATGTTTTGAACCATTCCTGTGACATTAGATATGGATTGCGATGCTTCACTTCAGGTTTACTGAATCCCTCTGACCTTCTTATTGACGATGAAACACAG
This sequence comes from Schistocerca piceifrons, assembly GCF_021461385.2. Taxonomy (NCBI): domain Eukaryota; kingdom Metazoa; phylum Arthropoda; class Insecta; order Orthoptera; family Acrididae; genus Schistocerca; species Schistocerca piceifrons. The sequence continues at coordinate 11,485 of NW_025727411.1, read as the reverse complement.
AAAATGCATCGGAATTAAATACAAAAAGCACAATGCAGACTTAAGTACAAGAAAACTGACTCTTCTTACTGTATATGTTTTGAACCATTCCTGTGACACTAGTTATAGATTCCGATGCTTCACTTCAGGTTTACTGTTTCCCTCTGACCTTCTTATTGACGACGAAACACAGAAATTGCATCGGAATTAAATCCAAAAGGCACAATGCGGACTTAAGTACAAGAAAACTGACTCTTCTTACTGTCTAAGTTTGAACCATTCCTGTGACACTAGTTATAGATTCAGATGCTTCACTTCAGGTTTACTGTATCTCTCTGACCTTCTTATTGACGATGAAACACAGAAATTGCATCGGAATTAAATACAAAAGGCACGATGCCGACATAAGTACAAGAAAACTGACTCTTCTTACAGTCTATGTTTTGAACCACTCCTGTGACACTAGTTATAGAATCCGATGGTTCACTTCAGGTTTACTGTATCCCTCTGACCTTCTTATTGACGATGAAACACGGAAATTGCATCGGAATAATATACAAGAGGCACAAGGCCGACTTAAGTACAAGAAAACTGACTGTTCTTACTGTCTATGTTTTGAAACATTCCTGTGACACTAGGTATAGATTCCGATGCTTCACTTCAGTTTTACTGTATCCCTCTTACCTTCTTATTGACTATGAAACACAGAAATTGCATCGGAATTAAATACAAAATGCACAATGCCGACTTAAGTACAAAAAAACTGATTCGTTTTACTGTCTATGTTTTGAACCATTCCAGTGACACTAGTTATAGATTCCGATGCTTTACTCCAGATTTACTGTATCCCTCTGACCTTCTTATTGACGATGAAACACAGAAATTGCATCGGAATTAATTGCAAATAACACAATGCCGACTTAGGTACAAGAAAACTGACTCTTCTTACTGTCTATGTTTTGAACCATTCCTGTGGCACTAGTTATAGATTCCGATGCTTCATTTCAGGTTTACTGTATCCCTCTGACCTCCTTATTGACGATGAACTCAGAAATTGCTACGGAATTAATTACAAAAGGCACAATGCCGACTTAAGTACAAGAAAACTGATCCTTTTTACTGTCTATGTTTTGAACCATTCATGTGACACTAGTTACAGATTCCGATGCTTTACTCCAGGTTTACTGTATCCCTCCGACCTTCTTATTGACGATGAAACTCAGAAATTGCTTCGGAATTAAATACAAAGGGCACATTGCCGACTTAAGAACGAGATAACTGACTCTTCTTACTGTGTGTGATTTGAACAATTCCTGTGACACTAGTTATAGATTCCAATGCTTCACTTCAGGTTTACAGTAACCCTCTGACCTTCTTAATGACGATGAAACACATATATTGCATCGGAATTAAATACAAAAGGCACAATGCCGACTTAAGTACAAGAAAACTGACTCTTCTTACTGTCTATGTTTGAACCATTCCTGTGACACTAGTTATAGGTTCCGATGCTTCACTTTAGATTTACCTTATCCCACTGACCTTCTTATTGACGATGAAACACAGAAATTGCATCGGAATTAAATACAAAAGGCACAATGTCGACTTAAGTACAAGAAAACTGACTCTTCTTACTGTCTATGTTTTGAACCATTCCTGTGACACTAGTTATAGATTCCGATGCTTCACATCAGTTTTTCTGTATCCCTCTAACCATCTTATTGACGATGAAACACAGAAATTGCATCGGAATTAAATACAAAAGGCACAATGCCGACTTAAGTACAAGAAAACTGACTCTTCTTACTGTCTATGTTTGAACCATTCCTGTGACACTAGTTATAGATTCAGATGCTTCACTTCAGGTTTACTGTATCTCTCTGGCCTTCTTATTGACGATGAAATAAAGAAATTGCATCGGAATTAAATACAAAATGCACAATGCCGACTTAATTCCAAAAAAACTGATTCTTTTTACTTTCTATGTTTTGAACCATTCATGTGTTATAGATTCCGATGCTTTACTCCAGATTTACTGTATCCCTCTGACCTTCTTATTGACGATGAAACACAGAAATTGCATCGGAGTTAAATACAAAAGGCAAAATGCGGACTTAAGTACAAGAAAACTGACTCTTCTTAAAGTCTATGTTTTGAACCATTCGTGTGAAACTAGTTATAGATTTCTATGCTTCACTTAAGGTTTTCTGTATCCCTCTGACCTTCTTATTGATGATGAAACACAGAAATTGCTTCGGAATTAAATACAAAAGGCACAATGCGGACTTAAGGACAAGAAACTGACTCTTCTTACTGTCTACGTTTTGAACCATTCCTGTGACACTAGTTATAGATTCTGCTGCCTCACTTCAGGTTTACTGTATCCTTCTGACCTTCTTATTGACGATGAAACACAGAAATTGCATCGGAATTAAATACAAAAGGCACAATGTCGACTTAAGTACAAGAAAACTGACTTTTCTTACTGTCTATGTTTTGAACCATTCCTGTGACACTAGTTATAGATTCCGATGCTTCACTTCAGTTTTACTTTAGCCCTCTAACCATCTTATTGACGATGAAACACAGAAATTGCATCGGAATTAAATACAAAAGGCACAATGCCGACTTAAGGACAAGAAAACTGACTCTTCTTACTGTCTATGTTTGAACCATTCCTGCGACACTAGTTATAGATTCCGATGCTTCACATAAGATTTACTGTATCCCTCTGACCTTCTTATTGACGATGACACACAGAAATTGCATTGGAATTAAATACAAAAGGCACAATGCCGACTTAAGTACAAGAAAACTGATTCTTTTTACTGTCTATGTTTTGAACCATTCTTGTGACACTAGTTATAGATTCCGATGCTTTACTCCAGGTTTACTGTATCCCTCTGACCTTCTTATTGACGATGAGACACAGAAATTGCTTCGGATGTAAAAAAAAAAGTGCACAATGCCGACTTAAGTACAAGAAAACTGACTCTTCCTACTGTCTATGCTAGAAACATTCCTGTGACATTAGATACAGATTGCGATGCTTCACTTCAGGTTTACCGTATCCCTCTGACCTTCTTATTGACGATGAAACACAGAAAATGCATCGGAATTAAATACAAAAAGCACAATGCAGACTTAAGTACAAGAAAACTGACTCTTCTTACTGTATATGTTTTGAACCATTCCTGTGACACTAGTTATAGATTCCGATGCTTCACTTCAGGTTTACTGTTTCCCTCTGACCTTCTTTTTGACGACGAAACACAGAAATTGCATCGGAATTAAATCCAAAAGGCACAATGCGGACTTAAGTACAAGAAAACTGACTCTTCTTACTGTCTAAGTTTTGAACCATTCCTGTGACACTAGTTATAGATTCCGATGCATCGCTTCAGGTTTCCTGTATCCCTCTGACCATCTTATTGACGATGAAACACAGAAATTGCATCGGAATTAAATACAAAAGGCACAATGCCGACTTAAGTTCAAGAAAACTGACTCTTCTTACTGTCTATGTTTGTACCATTCCTGTGACACAAGTTTTCCGATGCTTCACTTCAGGTTTACTGTATCCCTCTGACATTCTTATTGACGATGAAACACAGAAATTGCATCGGAATTAAATACAAAAGGCACAATGCCGACTTAGGTACAAGAAAACTGACTCTTCTTACTGTCTATGTTTTGAACCATTCCTGTGACACTAGTTATAGATTCTGCTGCGTCACTTCAGGTTTACTGTATCCCTCTGACCTTCTGAATGACGATGAAACACAGAAATTGCTTCGGAATTAAATACAAAGTGCACAATGCCGACTTAAGTACAAGATAACAGACTCTTCTTACTGTCTGTGTTTTGAACAATTCCTGTGACACTAGTTACAGATTCGATGCTTCACTTCTGGTTTACTGTATCCCTCTGACCTTCTTATTGACGATGAAACACAGAAAATGCATCGGAGTTAAATACAAAAAGCACAATGCAGACTTAAGTACAAGAAAACTGACTCTTCTTACTGTCTAAGTTTTGAACCATTCCTGTGACACTAGCTATAGATTCAGATGCTTCACTTCAGGTTTACTGTATCTCTCTGACCTTCTTATTGACGATGAAACACAGAAATTGCATCGGAATTAAATACAAAAGGCACGATGCCGACTTAAGTACAAGAAACCGACTCTTCTTACAGTCTATGTTTTGAACATTCCTGTGACACTAGTTATATAATCCGATGCTTCACTTCAGGTTTACTGTATCCCTCTGACCTTCTTATTGACGATGAAACACGGAAATTGCATCGGAATAAAATACAAAAGGCACAAGGCCGACTTAAGTACAAGAAAACTCATTCTTTTTACTGTCTATGTTTTGAACCATTCATGTGTTATAGATTCCGATGCTTTACTCCAGATTTTCTGTATCCCTCTGACCTTCTTATTGACGATGAAACACAGAAATTGCATCGGAATTAATTACAAATAACACAATGCCGACTTAGGTACAAGAAAACTGACTCTTCTTACTGTCTATGTTTTGAACCATTCCTGTGGCACTAGTCATAGATTCCGATGCTTCATTTCAGGTTTACTGTATCCACTGACCTCCTTATTGACGATGAACTCAGAAATTGCATCGGAATTAATTAGAAAAGGCTCATTGCCGACTTAAGTACAAGAAAACTGATCCTTTTTACTGTCTATGTTTTGAACCATTCATGTGACACTAGTTATAGATTCCGATGCTTTACTCCAGGTTTACTGTATCCCTCTGACCTTATTATTGACGATGAAACTCAGAATTGCTTCGGAATTAAATACAAAGGGCACAATGCCGACTTAAGAGCGAGATAAGTGACTGTTCTTACTGTCTGTGATTTGAACAATTCCTGTGACACTAGTTATAGATTCCAATGCTTCACTTCAGGTTTACAGTAACCCTCTGACCTTCTTATTGACGATGAAGCACATATATTGCATCGGAATTAAATACAAAAGGCACAATGCCGACTTAAGTACAAGAAAACTGACTCTTCTTACTGTCTATGTTTGAACCATTACTGTGACACTAGTTATAGGTTCCGATGCTTCACTTTAGATTTACTGTATCCCACTGACCTTCTTATTGACGATGAAACACAGAAATTGCATCGAATTAAATACAAAAGGCACAATGCCGACGTAAGTGCAAGAAAACTGACTCTACTTACAGTCTATGTTTTGAACCATTCCTGTGACACTAGTTATAGATTCCGATGCTTCACTTCAGGTTTACTGTATCCCTCTGACCTTCTTATTGACGATGAAACACGGAAATTGCATCGAAATAAAATACAAAAGGCACAATGCCGACTTATAGTACAAGAAAACTGACTCTTCTTACTGTCTATGATTTGAAACATTCCTGTGACACTAGGTATAGATTCCGATGCTTCACTTCAGGTTTACTGTATCCCTCTTACCTTCTTATTGACTATGAACACAGATATTGCATCGGAATTAAGTACAAAATGCACAATGCCGACTTAAGTACAAAAAAACTGATTCTTTTTACTGTCTATGTTTTGAACCATTCATGTGACACTAGTTATAGATTCCGATGCTTCACTTCAGGTTTTCTGTATACCTCTGAACCTCTTATTGACGATGAAACACAGAAATTGCTACGGAATTAAATACAAATAACACAATGCCGACTTAGGTACAAGAAAACTGACTCTTCTTACTGTCTATGTTTTGAACCATTCCTGTGACACTAGTTATAGATTCTGCAGCGTCACTTCAGGTTTACTGAATCCCTCTGACCTTCTTATTGACGATGAAACACAGAAATTGCATCGGAGTTAAATACAAAAGGCAAAATGCGGACTTAAGTACAAGAAAACTGACTCTTCTTAAAGTCTATGTTTTGAACCATTCGTGTGAAACTAGTTATAGATTTCGATGCTTCACTTAAGGTTTTCTGTATCCGTCTGACCTTCTTATTGACGATGAAAACACAGAAATTGCTTCGGAATTAAATACAAAAGGCACAATGCGGACTTAAGTACAAGAAAACTGACTCTTCTTACTGTCTACGTTTTGAACCATTTCTGTGACACTAGTTATAGATTCTGCTGCCTCACTTCAGGTTTACTGTATCCTTCTGACCTTCTTATTGACGATGAAACACAGAAATTGCATCGGAATTAAATACAAAAGGCACAATGCCGACTTAAGTACAAGAAAACTGACTCTTCTTACTGTCTATGTTTTTAACCATTCCTGTGCACTAGTTATAGATTCCGATGCATCACGTAAGATTTACTGTATCCCTCTGACCTTCTTATTGACGATGACACACAGAAATTGCATTGGAATTAATACAAAAGGCACAATGCCGACTTAAGTACAAGAAAACTGATTCTTTTTACTGTCTATGTTTTGAACCATTCTTGTGACACTAGTTATAGATTCCGATGCTTCACTCCAGGTTTACTGTATCCCTCATACCTTCTTATTGACGATGAGACACAGAAATTGCTTCGGATGTAAAAACAAAGGGCACAATGCCGACTTAAGTACAAGAAAACTGACTCTTCCTACTGTCTATGTTTAGAAACATTCCTGTGACATTAGATATAGATTGCGATGCTTCACTTCAGGTTTACAGTATCCCTCTGACCTTCTTATTGACGATGAAACACAGAAAATGCATCGGAATTAAATACAAAAAGCACAATGCAGACTTAAGTACAAGAAAACTGACTCTTCTTACTGTATATGTTTTGAACCATTCCTGTGACACTAGTTATAGATTCCGATGCTTCACTTCAGGTTTACTGTTTCCCTCTGACCTTCTTATTGACGACGAAACACAGAAATTGCATCGGAATTAAATTCAAAAGGCACAATGCGGACTTAAGTACAAGAAAACTGACTCTTCTTACTGTCTAAGTTTTGAACCATTCCTGTGACACTAGTTATAGATTCCGATGCTTCACTTCAGGTTTACTGTATCCCTCTGACCATTTTATTGACGATGAAACACAGAAATTGCATCGGAATTAAATACAAAAGGCACAATGCCGACTTAGGTACAAGAAAACTGACTCTTCTTACTGTATATGTTTGAACCATTCTGTGACACTAGTTATAGATTCTGCTGCGTCACTTCAGGTTTACTGTATCCCTCTGACCTTCTTATTGACGATGAAACACAGAAATTGCATCGGAATTAAATACAAAAGGCACAATGCCGACTTAGGTACAAGAAAACTGACTCTTCTTACTGTCTATGTTTTGAACCATTCCTGTGACACTAGTTATAGATTCTGCTGCGTCACTTCAGGTTTACTGTATCCCTCTGACCTTCTCAATGACGATGAAACACAGAAATTGCTTCGGAAATAAATACAAAGTGCACAATGCCGACTTAAGTACAAGATAACAGACTCTTCTTACTGTCTGTGTTTTGAACCATTCCTGTGACACTAGTTACAGATTCGATGCTTCACTTCTGGTTTACTGTATCCCTCTGACCTTCTTACTGACGATGAAACACAGAAATTGCATCGGAATTAAATACAAAAGGCACATTGCCGACTTAAGTATAAGAAAACTGACTCTTCTTACTGTCTATGTTTTGAACCATTCATGTGACTCTAGTTATAGATTACGATGCTTCACTTCAGGTTTACTGTATCCCTCTGACCTTTTTATTGACGATGAAACACAGAAATTGCATCGGAATGAAATACAAAAGGCACAATGCCGACTTAAGTACAAGAAAACTGAAAATCCTTACTGTCTATGTTTTGAACCATTCCTGTGACACTAGTTATGGATTCCGATGCTTCACTTCAGGTTTACTGTATCCCTCTGACCATCTTATTGACGATGAAACACAGAAATTGCATCGGAATTAAATACAAAAGGCACAATGCCGACTTAAGTACAAGAAATCTGACTCTTCGTACTGTCTATGTTCGAACCATTCCTGTGACACTAGTTATTGATTGCAATGCTGCACGACAGGTTTACTGTATCCCTCTGACCTTCTTATTGACGATGAAACACAGAAATTGCATCGGAATTAAATACAAAAGGCACAATGCCGACATAGGTACAAGAAAACTGACTCTTCTTACTGTCTATGTTTTGAACCATTCCTGTGACACTAGTTATAGATTCTGCTGCGTCACTTCAGGTTTACTGTATCCCTCTGACCTTCTTATAGACGATGAGAGACAGAAATTGCTTCGGATGTAAAAACAAAGGGCACAATGCCGACTTAAGTACAAGAAAACTGACTCTTCCTACTGTCTATGTTTAGAAACATTCCTGTGACATTAGATATAGATTGCGATGCTTCACTTCAGGTTTACTGTATCCCTCTGACCTTCTTATTGACGATGAAACACAGAAAATGCATCGGAATTAAATACAAAAAGCACAATGCAGACTTAAGTACAAGAAAACTGACTCTTCTTACTGTATATGTTTTGAACCATTCCTGTGACACTAGTTATAGATTCCGATGCTTCACTTCAGGTTTACTGCTTCCCTCTGACCTTCTTATTGACGACGAAACACAGAAATTGCATCGGAATTAAATTCAAAAGGCACAATGCGGACTTAAGTACAAGAAAATTGACTCTTCTTACTGTCTAAGTTTTGAACCATTCTGTGACACTAGTTATAGATTCGATGCATCACTTCAGGTTTCCTGTATCCCTCTGACCATCTTATTGACGATGAAACCCAGAAATTGCATCGGAATTAAATACAAAAGGCACAATGCCGACTTAAGTTCAAGAAAACTGACTCTTCTTACTGTCTATGTTTGTACCATTCCTGTGACACAAGTTTTCCGATGCTTCACTTCAGGTTTACTGTATCCCTCTGACCTTCTTATTGACGATGAAACACAGAAATTGCATCGGAATGAAATACAAAAGGCACAATGCCGACTTAGGTACAAGAAAACTGACTCTTCTTACTGTCTATGTTTTGAACCATTCCTGTGACACTAGTTATAGATTCTGCTGCGTCACTTCAGGTTTACTGTATCCCTCTGACCTTCTCAATGACGATGAAACACAGAAATTGCTTCGGAATTAAATACAAAGTGCACAATGCCGACTTAAGTACAAGATAACAGACTCTTCCTACTGTCTGTGTTTTGAACAATTCCTGTGACACTAGTTACAGATTCCGATGCTTCACTTCTGGTTTACTGTATCCCTCTGACCTTCTTATTGACGATGAAACACAGAAAATGCATCGGAGTTAAATACAAAAAGCACAATGCAGACTTAAGTACAAGAAAACTGACTCTTCTTACTGTCTAAGTTTTGAACCATTCCTGTGACACTAGCTATAGATTCAGATGCTTCACTTCAGGTTTACTGTATCTCTCTGACCTTCTTATTGACGATGAAACACAGAAATTGCATCGGAAATAAAATACAAAAGGCACGATGCCTACTTAAGTACAAGAAAACTGACTCCTCTTACAGTCTATGTTTTGAACATTCCTGTGACACTAGTTATAGAATCCGATGCTTCACTTCAGGTTTACTGTATCCCTCTGACCTTCTTATTGACGATGAAACACGGAAATTGCATCGGAATAAAATACAAAAGGCACAAGGCCGACTTAAGTACAAGAAAACTGACTGTTCTTACTGTCTATGTTTTGAAACATTCCTGTGACACTAGGTATAGATTCCGATGCTTCACTTCAGTTTTACTGTATCCCTCTTACCTTCTTATTGACTATGAAACACAGAAATTGCATCGGAATTAAATACAAAATGCACAATGCCGACTTAAGTACAAAAAAAACTGATTCTTTTTACTGTCTATGTTTTGAACCATTCATGTGTTATAGATTCCGATGCTTTACTCCAGATTTACTGTATCCCTCTGACCTTCTTATTGACGATGAAACACAGAAATTGCATCGAATTAATTACAAATAACACAATGCCGACTTAGGTACAAGAAAACTGACTCTTCTTACTGTCTATGTTTTGAACCATTCCTGTGGCACTAGTCATAGATTCCGATGCTTCATTTCAGGTTTACTGTATCCCACTGACCTCCTTATTGACGATGAACTCAGAAATTGCATCGGAATTAATTAGAAAAGGCACAATGCCGACTTAAGTACAAGAAAACTGATCCTTTTTACTGTCTATGTTTTGAACCATTCATGTGACACTAGTTATAGATTCCGATGCTTTACTCCAGGTTTACTGTATCCCTCTGACCTTCTTATTGACGATGAAACTCAGAAATTGCTTCGGAATTAATACAAAGGGCACAATGCCGACTTAAGAACGAGATAAGTGACTGTTCCTACTGTCTGTGATTTGAACAATTAATGTGACACTAGTTATAGATTCCAATGCTTCACTTCAGGTTTACAGTAACCCTCTGACCTTCTTATTGACGATGAAACACGGAAATTGCATCGGAATAAAATACAAAAGGTACAATGCCGACTTATAGTACAAGAAAACTGACTCTTCTTACTGTCTATGATTTGAAACATTCCTGTGACACTAGGTATAGATTCCGATGCTTCACTTCAGGTTTACTGTATCCCTCTTACCTTCATAATGACTATGAAACACAGAAATTGCATCGGAATTGAATACAAAATGCACAATGCCGACTTAAGTACAAAAAAACTGATTCTTTTTACTGTCTATGTTTTGAACCATTCATGTGACACTAGTTATAGATTCCGATGCTTCACTTCAGGTTTTCTGTATACCTCTGAACCTCTTATTGACGATGAAACACAGAAATTGCTACGGAATTAAATACAAATAACACAATGCCGACTTAGGTACAAGAAAACTGACTCTTCTTACTGTCTATGTTTTGAACCATTCCTGTGACACTAGTTATAGATTCTGCAGCGTCACTTCAGGTTTACTGAATCCCTCTGACCTTCTTATTGACGATGAAACACAGAAATTGCATCGGAGTTAAATACAAAAGGCAAAATGCGGACTTAAGTACAAGAAAACTGACTCTTCTTAAAGTCTATGTTTTGAACCATTCGTGTGAAACTAGTTATAGATTTCGATGCGTCACTTAAGGTTTTCTGTATCCCTCTGACCTTCTTATTGACGATGAAACACAGAAATTGCTTCGGAATTAAATACAAAAGGCACAATGCGGACTTAAGTACAAGAAAACTGACTCTTCTTACTGTCTACGTTGTGAACCATTTCTGTGACACTAGTTATAGATTCTGCTGCCTCACTTCAGGTTTACTGTATCCTTCTGACCTTCTTATTGACGATGAAACACAGAAATTGCATCGGAATTAATATACAAAAGGCACAATGCCGACTTAAGTACAAGAAAACTGACTCTTCTTACTGTCTATGTTTGAACCATTCCTGTGCACCAGTATAGATTCCGATGCTTCACGTAAGATTTACTGTATCCCTCTGACCTTTTTATTGACGATGACACACAGAAATTGCATTGGAATTAA